>NC_141613.1:14661642-14746642 GCF_047967505.1 Dipteris shenzhenensis | reverse complement strand
GTGTGATGTGCGTTCAAGGGGTATTAAAAAAACCCCTCAACTAAAATTGCCCCCCAAATAAAACCACCGCTCTTTACTTATGAACTAACGGATTTTTTTCTAGAGTTGAATTAAAAAACCCTTTCTATTATTGTAATCCTCTTAAAATTTTCCCAAAAGTGGGATTAAAATACCCCTCCTTTTGAATGTACGTGGTCCACTAAAATTTTTGGAGGTGAATCCCCTGAGGATTCACTGCCAGCATACATTAACAACTTAAGCCTAGGTTCAACTAGAGTTGAAATCAGCTTATAATTCCGCATTCTGAACTTGTGTGGTATACTTGGATTGTTTCATGACAGTACCCTCTTGTGACTGCATAAATTGAATTTTCAAGTAATAATACAACAATCCCAAACCTAACATCTCAAGTAAACTGCAGAATATGAAAGCTGCCTAGAGTAGGTCGCTAAATAGAATGATAGCTCTCTCTCTCTCTCACACACACACACACACACACACACACACACACACACACACACACACACACTTTTTTTTTGGGGTTCTACACACACATACACACACACACATTCTCTCTCTCTCTCTCTCAAACAAACTCAAACCCCCAAATCGCTTTCATTTGTACACTTTTTCCTCTCTCTCTCTCTCTCCTTGGGAGCTACCTTGTGCCCTCCCTAGTCAGATGTATTAGTTTAGAGGTTTTTTTGGTGTCCCATAGACCTATGGTCTCCCATGGACATTAATAAACTTTCTTTCTTTATTTGTTTCTCTCCTCCCCTCCTATGCATCTACAAAATAGGCTTTTGATGACACGCATGAAGGGGCCAGTTCAAGATGGTAGTATAAGTAAAGTTTGTATCTCTCTCCACAGCATAGAAATGAGACTTACCAGCTATCGAAAAAACAAGTAGGTATGCCTTTGGCTCAACCATCAAGCTTCAAAACTAGTCCTCCTTCGTACCTTCCAAGAATATAAAGAGGCATAAATGTGCTTAGAACTTCTATGCAACGGGAAGTGGCTTCACCATTTTTGATGATGTGATTTACACCAATGTGGCTTTGCATCTTCACATCTTCATAGTTGGTGTAAATCACATCTTCAAAAATGTGCGAAGCCATGTCGCGTTTGTATCTTCATAATCAGTATAAATCTTATTATCTTCATAGTCGGTGTAAATCACGTCTTCAAAAATGGCAAAGCCACGTTGCATTTGCACATTTTTGAAAGATCAACAACTCCAGAACAATCTTCCATTCCCCAAGCATAGGTAAGCGATATCATGTTTGGAGTCTTCTTCTTGAAATTGGTGAGGAATACTAGAAACTCAGGGGGCAATGCCGAAAAACACTTGGAAAAGAGAAAAAATAAATTGTTTTGTTACATAGTCCCAAAAAAATAGAAATGAGTCATAAGATCAAGTCTAAGCTAAAGGAAGACACTACTACACATCAAGCTATTTCTGATGCTCAGTCTCTTGATGTTTTGTAGACCTTAGAATATTTTTTATGCGACAACTAGAAATCCATTGATAATATTTATGGGTGCATAATTCATTAGTGTGGGCATCTGTATGGTCATCACTATGTGCTTCAGGTGTAGCCGGTGATAACAACACCCATATCAACCCTAGCATTCTCGATAACAATAGACATACCAACAACCTATATCAACTCTAGAATTTCTCAATTAAATTACAAAAAGTAGTTTGCAATAGGATCCAAAATAATTTTGATGTGCAAGTTTGATCTTGATCTTTTAAACATATAAAGTACAAGAATATGTACACCAAGTTTAGATCAAAATACTCATACATTGATGATGAGCTTAGTATACAAATCGACATGATGCAAGTATAAAAGTGAAAGGAAAAAGGATAAGAATCCCTCTCAATGGCAAAAGTATGCATGAAGGCCCATGTCTTCAACTAAGTCCATCATGCCAAATAAGTCTATCTCTAGTTCACCTATTTCATCAGGATCTATACTACCTAAGACTTGACCTGACAAAATATGAAGAGGGGAGAGGAGAAGAGTGGAGATGAGCAGAGAGGGCACAGCTAGAGAGCACACCACAAATGACTAACTAGATTTAGTTGAAAAAATAGAATATATACAAACCCATTTAGGATAAGGGATAGGGGATCTAACCCTTTCCTTTATAGCACTCTATAAGGTTAGTGCTATGTACATATGATCACGTGATGGTGCTATGCACACATGATCACATGATGTTGAGCATGAACTCTCAACACCTTTCCTCAAGATCAACATCATGAAGTAGGCCTTCCCTCAAGATGATGATTCTGGGGAATTGAAGAAGGACCAAGCATTACATTCCATCACACCCTTTAATGGGAATGTCCTTCCTCTGCGTCAAACCAAGAGCTAGTTGGTGTTTCTCGAATAGCTCTTTACCGAGTGGTTTGGTAAAGATGTCTGCAACATTTTCTTTGCTATCA
Source organism: Dipteris shenzhenensis (assembly GCF_047967505.1). Taxonomy (NCBI): domain Eukaryota; kingdom Viridiplantae; phylum Streptophyta; class Polypodiopsida; order Gleicheniales; family Dipteridaceae; genus Dipteris; species Dipteris shenzhenensis. Next base: position 14,744,183 of record NC_141613.1, on the reverse strand, counting down.
CAATGCTGCAGTGTGATGTCACCAAGTAACACTCTTTCTCTGATGAAGTCCTCTCTAACATCAATGTGCTTTGTCTTGGAGTGATATATTGGATTTTTGGCCAATGCTTGAGCCGATTGATTATCACAAAATATTGTTGTTGGCTTTGACTCATCAAAGTAATCTGTTTCTGACAATAGTCTTCTGAGCCATATAGCCTCACATGCACCTGTAGTGAGTGCCCTATATTCTACTTCAATTGAAGACAAAGAAAGAGTTGGCTATTTGTTTGACAACCATGATATAGCACCTTGACCAAGGAAAAATGCATATCCTTGTGTCGATCTCCTAGTCTCATGATCTTCGGCATAGTCACTGTTACAGTATCCATGCAACCATGGATGACTTCCTCTGTATTCTATCCCAAACTGTCTTGTACCTCTGATGTATCTCAAGAATCTTTTGGCTGCATTCCAGTGAGACTATTTTGGATTTGCCATAAATTGTGCTAGTGAGCTTACTGCATAACAAATATCTGGCCGTGTGATTGTCAGATATATATAAGAGATCCGATGAGCTACCTATAGTATCTGTCATTGATTGTAGGCTTTTTTGAATCTTTAGTAAGTTTCAAATTCTGTTCCATGGGAGTGGGTGCAATCTTGCAATCTACCATATGAAACTTCTTCAGGAGACTATGAACATACTTGAGTTGACTCATGAATGTGCTATCTGAATTTGTCTAGAACTCAATTCCAAGACAATAGTGCATAAGTCCAAGATCTTTTATGTCGAACTCTACAGATAAGTCTTGTTTCAATTTTTTGATGAAGCTATCCTTGCTTCCTGTCACAATCAGATCATCTATGTACAAAAGTGCAATAGTAATGTCTTCCCCTTAAACTTTGTAGTAGAGAGTATGATATGCATTGGACTTCATGTATCCGAGATCAACAAAATACTTGTCAATTCTACTGTACCAACTTCTGGGTGCTTGTTTTAAGCCGTAGAGACTTTTCTTGAGATGGCAAACCTTATTCTCCTTTCTTGGTTCAACATAACCTATTGGTTGTTGCATGTAGACTTCCTCATCTAGATAACCATTGAGAAATGCATTCTTGACATCCAGCTGATACACATTCCATTTGCTGAGTGTTGCTAGTGATATCAAGAACCGTATGGAATCCATCTTTGCTATTGGAGCATAAGTCTCATCATAGTCTTGACCATATTGTTGTGCAAATCCTTTTGCAACTAATCTGGCTTTGTATCTCTGAATACTGCCATCTGGATTGTACTTCACTTTGTATACCCATTTGTTTGTTATGGCCTTCTTTCCTAGTGGAAGGTCACATAATTTCCAAGTATTGTTCTTATACAAAGCATCAATTTCTTCATTCATAGCAGTTTGCCATTCTGGCTTGTCTACTGTATCTTCGAAGTACACTAGCTCTTTTGTAGCCATGATGGTAGTCATAAGAGCATAGTTGGTGGTTTCCACCTGAATTGCTTTGCCTTTTTGAGCATATGTCAATCTGGCTGGTGGTCTACTTTCCCTAGTAGACCATCTGAGCTGCTGTTGCTCTGCTTGGGGTGTTTCTGGCAATTCTTGCTCTTCTTCATCAACCTGTTCTGTAGATGACTGTGAAGTTGATGCTTCTATCTCTTGTGTAGGTGAGGTTTTCCATTCTGATTCCTCATCAAAGATTACATCTCTGGAGATAATGACCTTGTAGTTGATGGGATCATACAATTTGTATGTTTGCGTTCCTCATGTAGATGACATTTTTCCAACCTTCTAATGGGTTCATTTCTGTGAACCATTTTTGATGATTTGTCATGTGAGATGATGCACCATTGTCGATGTACCAAGGATCCTGTTCCACTTGGTCGACTTGATAGCTCAAATCCTCTTTGGGATTGAAATCAGTGTCTAGGTACACTGTATCAGTTTGATGCAATTTCTCGCTTGCAAGAAACATATTTCCATGTTCATTTGCAAAATGACTGTGACTAGAATGTCCACCACGATGATTTTCTCTGCCTCGGGAATTCCCTCGTCGATTACTACTGGATTGACCGCCTTGGTCGTATTGCTTCTTGTGGCAATCTCTTTCATAGTGTCAAAACTTGTGATAGTAGTTGGACTGAATGTTTGACACATTGGTGGATGCATTCCCTCGTCCTTGGAATCTTCCTTGGTTGGAATGATTTCCTCTTTGCTGATTCTAATGTTGCTGAGGATGATGCCGACTCTGACTTTGATTTTGTTGATGATGACCACTTTTTTGGTATGATCTACCTCTGCCTCTACCTTTGCCTCTACTTCTGTCTAAAGCTCTGAATGCCTGATCATTAGAATGACCTTTATGTGCTTGAATGGCTTGAGTCCTGAGTTCTTCACCAAGTAAAATTGATTGAAGTTCTTCCAGTGTTGGAATTTGCCGTTGGATGGCAATACTCTGGACTAGATTCTCATATCCCTCTCCTAGTCCATTCAGGACTAGTTGAACCATTTTTGTGGGGTTCATAGTCTCTCCTAATGCTGCAAGTTGATTGTTGTAGTCTTTTATGTGTAGTACATAAGCATGACCGGTTTCACTGCTGTTGCGAAAACTTTGGTTGATCTGGTTTCTCAGGGTGAGAATCTTGAATGTGTTCTTGGACTCGTAAAGAGCTGCGAACATATCCCATGCTTCTTTTGATGTCTTGACGGTGTTGAGTTGTCCTAGCATGACATCTTGCACATTCTGCTTCATTAGGTGATAGGCATACTTGTCTTTCTTATCCCATTGTGCTTGAGCTTGAGCAATGGCAGGATCTGCTACTGGTGCAGAAACTATTTGTGTAGATGTAGATCCCGTTGCTGGTGCTGTGACAACAGATGGAGTAGAGCTACTGGTAGCTGGATCATCCAATGGTTGAGGTGTAGACCCATCGACATACTCCCATTTGTCTTGAAGCACAAGAATGGTCTCCATTCGGTATTTCCATGTACCGTAATCGGAGTTGTCTAACTTAGCAGATGCCTCCAGATTGAGGTTTCTAGTCGACATGGTGCAAGAAATGTACTCAAAAGTATTGTGAAGATCTCTGTATGAATCAACTACAAATACACTGACTATGCCAAGTGAAATCTCTGTACCATCGGTGAAGATGAAACTGCAATATATAAAATCTGATCTGTATTACAAGGCTTGCGGCAATGATGGTGGGAATAGCCAAGAGGCTTTACAAGGCTGAAATGATGTGTATGATGCCGTGAGATAGCTGAATAGGCTTTACAATGGTGGCATGTGTGTGTGAAATCAAATGCTATCTGCCCACTGAATTAATCTGCAATGCCTCTGAACTCTGACGTCTGCTCACTGAACTGATGAACGTAAGGTTTCAGGTAATGTAATGATGTGAACCCGTATATGAGCATATGGACTGACTCCGAGTAGTAGGTACTAGTCGGGAATTTCATGTGTGGCTTAGATTGGCAACTTGGGGAAATTCAAAGCATCCCCTCTATGGCGATCTAGTCTACTCTGATTTAGATCTAAACCAACCATCGATCGATGAAAGAACAATAAATTATTCCTTTTCTTTTGTTCTTTTTAAGTGCTGGGTCAGATGCATCGATGTAGAGGCAAATGTGTGTGAAGGAAGTGGTTTTGTCGACGAGGCTCAAATGTGAGTGTAACTTGCACCGAAATGTGTGCATGATGTGACAAGCACGTAGAGCACAAAAAAACGAGTGACTTTCCTTTTTGGAGCGCCCTCAAATTCTTCTTGGATCAAGAGATATGACTTGATCCAGGTGGAGGGGCAAAAGGAGTGCAAATGGTGCTCAATGATGATGTGTCACTGTGAGTCACATGCAGTGATGATGTGGCACTATGCTTAGCAAGAGGTGTGCCAGTGAAGCTCTATGCTGAGGTGGCAGGAGTGGTAACATGAAGTGTTTGTGAAGCATTGTGTGTGCCTGTAGAGGTCAGTGCTGACTGGACAACTGAGATGGCACAGATGATGATGTCAGTAAGGTGACGTGGTAATGATGACATGGTAGGATGACGAGTCCTGATGACATGGTAGTGGCAACGTGGCAGATGACATGGCAATCGATGATGATGTGGTAGTCGATGATGACATGTTTGTGCTGGCATGGCACAAGTGACATGGTTGATGATGTGGCCATGATGACATGTCAGTTGGTAGATAAGGTTTGCCATGTGTCACAATGATCACTACTTGGTGACCGAACCAAGGGTTAACTTGACCCGGGTTTACCTAACCAACCCTATCCTATCTTGACAAAGGGTGGCCGGCTTGCCACGTGTATGACTGCTGGGCATCAAAATCTTTGGAAGATTCCGACGGACTTTTGTGATTTCGTCATCATTTTCGTTGGAGCTTGTTGGAGAGCGCGGTTGGGAGCTCGGCATTGCTGTGAGACTATTGCAAGGAGACGTGTCCCAAGGCAAAGGAAAACATGCGAGTTGGGTTGTTATGACGATGGCACTGGTTGTAGGCCCGTTGGGTCATCTTGAGTTCATGGAGTCGAGCACTGCGGGTGCTGTGGAGATGGCCCTAAGGACTTCATTGTAGGAGTGCTAGTGATAGGTGTAGCAATGAGTCTTGTAGCCCATTGTGCTCCAGTCCTAGTGGTTATGCAGAGTTGGGAGCTTGGTGGAGGTGAGAGCTAGTCATTGCTAGAGGATTTCAGGAGCCGTGAGGCTTGGAGATGCGTCAATAGCTGGACACAACTACTGGAGCTTGATGATGTAGTGGCATTGTGTTTGTGGAGGCTGGGAGTCGATGGCTTGTAGTAGCTCCATGTTGGCCATCATGGAGGGGTCAATGAAGCTTGGGTTTCGCTGTTGCAGGCAAGAGTCAGTTGTGAGGCTTAGAAGGCGGACCGTTGGCGCTGGTTGATGAGGGAACTGTAAGAAAATAGTACGCAGCGGAAGATAACAACAAAACACAAGTACACGATGGAAAGCTGGAGAGAATACAAAAATTCTGATATACCAAACTGCTGATACAACTGATGGTTGGCTGTCCACCCGTGCGCTCTACAGACAGAGCTTCGATGGTGATCTAGACAGATGCTGGACGGAGGACTATGAGCGTGAAGAACTGGTGATCTGATGATAGGGGGTGGCCACTTATATAGTGTAAGTGGTTGACGGTCGGCCCTGTAATAGGCAGTCGGCCTAATAGACAGTCGGCCTGGAAGACCAACCGACCCTTCAAAAAACATGCCGTCGGGCAGATGAAGGACCCTGCCGCTGGGGGCTTTGCCCCCAGACCCCCACCGGGGGCCTGCGCCCCCCGGACCCCCTGCTATCAGGGGGGCTATCGCCCCCCCGAACCCCCCCTTTGTGCAGACGGGTATCTACTCTTGGCTCCTAAGCCGTCTCATAACCATCTGGTCTACTCTAAGACCCCTTCCAGTGTCTAAACTGGGGATTCCTCCCAATATCTGATACCCATCATGGCTTCTCCTCATATGGGGGCCTTACAACATTGGGTACACAGAATATTGGTGGGTTACATGAGAGGTGGACATTTGAGCTAACTCTAACAGGAACTGCCATTGGAGAGGCTCACTTGATGGAAGTAGGTAGTGTGAGGCTACCTATACCAACCAATCGAGATCGACCTTGTAGTTGGAGCCTGTGTTAGAACTCATGGGTTGAGAAAAGCCACGTTGGTTGTTGAGGAGGTTCTGAAGGCGCTGTTGGAGAGGTAGAGCCCGTGTGCCTTGTCGTTGTTGGAGGCAAAGTAGCTTGATGCTACTAGCTATCAAGAGCTGCTGGAGATCTACAGGCTATCTTTGCTTGGAGCTCGGGATTGCTGCTTCGTTTAGTCATTGCTACAGAGGAGCGTAGTTGTAGAAGAGCCTTGGAAGCCTTGGCTCTTGGTGATGATGGAGTCGTTGTAGCTAGTTGACTGCCCTTGCTGCTTTGGAGTCTCTCTTTCTCTCTAAGATGGAGGCTCTTTCTTCTAATCTCTCAGAATCCTCTATTCCTCATAGAGATTCTCACACTTTCTCTCAGCATGAATGGATTTCAATCTCTTTCACTCACAGAAAGAAGAACTCTCTCTCTCAAGGACGGAATTCTCTCAAGCAAGAAGAAGATGAATCTCTCTCTCTCTCATAGGATTATGAAGAACTCTCCCTATCTTTCTCACAAACACAATGGATGGACAATCTCTCTCTCTCTGACAATGGAAGTCCTCACAAAGAATGAACGGAATGAATAACTCTCGAAGGAGACGGAAATCTTCTTTCAATGGACATAATTTTCTCTCAATGGAAGTGGACTCTCACGGAGAACACTCAAGAGAACTCTCAATCTCACAATCTCTCTCACACTCTCAAGAATCGCAATGCCTCAGCGGAAGGCAAGGAAGCTCTGATACCATGACAAAATATGAAGAGGGGAGAGGAGAAGAGTGGAGATGAGGAGAGAGGGCACATCTAGAGAGCACACCACAAATGAGTAACTGTACACTAGATTTAGTTGAAAAAATAGAATATATACAAACCCATTTAGGGTTAGGGTTAGGGGATTTAGCCCTTTCCTTTATAGCACTCTATAAGGTTAGTGCTAGGCACATATGATCATGTGATGGTGCTATGCACACATGATCACATGATGTTGAGCGTGAACTCTCAACACCTTTCCTCAAGATCAACATCATGAAGTAGGCCCTCTAATTTACCATTTTAATAATATTAGGTGATACAAGATTCCCATCTTCTTTCCCAATATCGTGATCTCCACCTTTCTCTATTACAATGTCATTATTCTCCAATATCAAGATCCTCATCTTCTTCCTTGAATCCATCAACATCAATTGGATCCATCGGCATCTTCATATCCACATCCCTATCTTTGAAAGTCAATTTACTTTGAGGAGCAACTTGGACCACATACCTCCATCTTGGATTAGAACAATCTGGATGAAAGACCAACTTTCTTTAAAATGAAAATGCTAAAAGTGCCACTAGAATAGGGAGGGGACATGACAAGGTAATCAGCCAAATGTTTTGGATGAAGACACGGCCACCATAGCACTATCATCTTCCTTCAAGGTGAAGCCCCCTCAGTGGGAAATAGAAACAATCACCCACTTGAGGCAGATGGGGAAGCGATGAAATCCCAAGGCCAAGACGCAACACCTCAGAACCATGGCAAATACCGCAAACCTATGGGTCAAAAAAACAATGCATGTTAGAGGTGCAAAAACTTGGCACGTGAGTGCTAAGAAAAATTTGAGCAAAGGCTGAAGACAAGTAAGGGGGCTGATACAATACATCCTAGTCATTAGGTAGCCTCCTCAGCTTTAAAGGCCCTACAAGTACCTGAGAGGGTGGATGAAGAAGGTGTGTTATGTCTTTAGACAAAGGGATCTATCCTCATGCAGAGGATGTCCCAAGAGGACCTAACTTGTAATGACTAAAATAAGATAACATATCCTTTTATGGCTTTGAAGAGCCACAGTTAGTTGGCATGGAACTTGTTGTTGGACCTCGAGACATATGTAACCCTATCATGTGACTTTAATAGAGGGATATTTTATATTTCTAGATTTAACAAAAATTGACTTACATAACGGAGTATTTAAAACAAATTCGGAAAAAAATTACAGATTTATATAGAAAAAGGTACATTTTATTAATGAAAAATTTACAAATAAGGGAATTTAAAAATGGGCCATGAACGCATGTGATATAGAGGGTTTATACATAGTGACCCCCTCGAGACCATTGCAACACTATTAAGAGACATTCCAATCCTCTAGAGGGATATATCAAATTGGATGAATTGAGAAATTGTTGCTTCAGAATCCTTAGGTCTAGAAATTGTTGAGTCTCTAGGGGTCATTGTTTGCTTGGGTGTAGCTATTTTTGGTGAGGTTCAGGGACTTTTCTATATATAGGTATCTTGCATGACCCATAATTTATACATTGAAATTATGGAATAAGTATTTGGAATGAGACCGTTAAAGCATTACAAGTGCTACGTTGCATGTGAAGCATGCATCCTGAAGACTATAGGATATAGCAATTTATTTAAAAACATCAAAATTTTGTTCTATATATGCAACCAAGTAATCATTCAAAAGTAAACTATGTGAGCTTCTCCTCAACCCAAGGACACATGTAAATGAGAATATTAGGCATGGGTTAGCGGGCCTCCAATGTTGTGCTAAAGTGATGCATACCCATTTGAGGGCATGCTCCATAACTTTTTTTTGATTTGTTAAAAACGAAAATGGATTGAAACTTTGGAATCCAAACTAGTGGGACTACTGCATAGTGGTCTTAAAACATTGATAGTTGTTGGTATTGGTATCTAGATTCACCCTAAAATGGAAGAAGTTGGAAAGGTGCAATTTGTGCATGTGAAAAGATATTTTAATAAATCCAACACTATTTACAATTTTGAATTGTTTATTTTTCCATGCACTTGCTTGCTATATGGCTCATAAGCATGCCAAAGGTCATTGCATTTAATAATACACAGCATCAAATTTGATAGCATGCCCTTTAGCCTATTTGTGTTTTGAAGCATTTTAGGCCACATTGCACTTGCTAGGATATCCAATTCTGTGGATGTGTATCGCCAAAGGGGGAAAAACTGACAGTTGAAATTTTGCTACTCCTACGAATTTCAAAATTTCACACCTCCTGCCCATCAAATCTTGGAAGATTAAGTACCTGTAACCTGCCCTCGCCCTATAAACACCCTGCAACCCGCACACACTTTGACGTGACCTTGTACAGACTTTGGTTTGCCATTGTCTTTTTTCAGGTAAGTTGTCTTCTATTCTTTGCTTGCCTCACCAGCTAGGTTCTCTGGGTCTATTCTTAAGTGATCATGGCAATGGCATCAATTGTAACATGCAGCTCACCATGGCTTGCAAGAGAAGCAGATAGAGGCTACGAGATAAGAAAGCTGAAAAGCTAGGTTAAGGCACAAGGAACAGAATGCACATCGAGGAAAGCATTGGCACGGTATTGAATCAGCAACGAAAGACACTTTTGCAACATCTATGAAGGGAGAAACAATGAGAAGAAAGAAGACTCCTTGAGAGTAGCAGTAAGAAGGAGTTGCAGATGCACACATTTGATCATTGCCATCGGAGCAAAGAACATGAGCTATGGTGTCATGATTGGTGGGAGCATTCGAGGCAGCAACATCAGGCCATTCAGGTGATTACCAGTCTCGAGTCTTCACAAGCTTTAGCATGCACACTAAAGTTTGTAGAGTAACAATCCTACCAACACCTCGAAAGATGCACGCCCAAGACGCAATGCTCTCTAACCTAAGAAATGGCCTACAAAAAGTGCAAAGGGTGCACAACTTAGATCAACTAGCTACAAAGAGGGTGACATTAGCTATATTGGTGTCCCCTAAAATAAAGGAGAAATAGCTTGTGCGCACAATGTTGAAGATGTTGTCAATCGAAAGGACCAACGTACTCGAGTGATTGAACGTAGAGCAAAAGCAATGCACGATCATCTCGATCTGAGAAGTTTGTGGGCTTCAATAGAATGCAAAAAAAGGAGAGATAGCCTAAGTGTGGAAGTCATTGCTACAATGAAGTCGTTTTGGCACAAAAATACGAGAGTTTCTCCAAATAGAAAGGACATTTGTAAGAACCAGAGGGGATGCAAGGTGTTTGAGGAGCACATCATACACATGCTAGATACAACGCAAGTCAGTGGTGCCCAAACTAGCCCAGTGGTTGTTTGTGATTGAGCTTTGGGATACTTTACTTATTTCATTTCTTAAACCAGGCTGGACTAAATGTGATTGTCCTAAACCAACCCAATGGTTGGAGCATCATGCAATTGTAGGCTGATTCAGCTCAATCACCAGTGATTGTCGTGAACCAGTGTGGTTGAATAGACATTAGTTGTTGTCTAGCCCGGTGGCATGGTTGAGTAGAAATCAATAGCAATATATTTCACAATATATTGTTATTTTACTAAACTAGGCTGGTGGTTGGAACATCTTGCAACCGTTGGTTGCTTGAGCTCAATCACCGGCTATATGATTATCTTAAACCAGCATGGTTGAATAGACATTAGTTATTAACCAGCTCGGTGGTTGAAATTATTGTGTTTCTTAGTACTTAAATTAGTTAAATTTAACTTCTTGCTATTTGGGTCATATACCACTATCTAAGTTGCATTAATCCGCTTGAATTATTTTTTCGATTCGAAAAAGCGTGAAAAATTACGATTTTCTTCATCTAAAATGAATCCAATGAATTTTCCTAATTTATTTGTACAAATAGCTTATTTGTATGAATATATTAAGTAAATTTTTTTGAATCATATATTGGGCCATTGAATAGATAATAAAAAACCACACACTTTTCCTTTTTAGAGCTCCTCAATCTGAGCTACAGATCTCAAGTTATGGCCATGGGGGGGATCTCCATGGACATAACATGTGATCTACAACTCGGATCAAGGAATTGCAAAAGGATAAAGTGTGTAACTTTTTATGATCTATTCAATGAAGTTATTTTAGTTTAACAAAATATTTGAATTTATATCAATATAATCAATATTATAATTACTATGGTATTTATTTAGTTATATATTTACTAAGGCGTTTACTATAGACTTATACAAATGATGCACTACCAAGTTATCGACATTAATGGTTTATAACTTTATTTCATAGAATTCATTCATAAAAAAAATAAACTAGTATTTATTCACATAAGAGAATTACAATTACAACCCAAACAATTTGCTTATATATTTTTTCACAAAAGAAAGAATAGAAACAATTACATTTCACACAAATAACTTCAACTAATATAACTAAATACACAATTTACAATTTACACAAGAGATGAAGATCTCAAACAAGAGAACCTAAGAACTCTAACAAATAAAAATACAAAAATAATTTACACAAGTGTTTCTAAGAAATTTAACAAACAAAACACAAAATCAATTTACGTAAGAAATCTTAAGAAATAAAAAACAAGAGATCCTAAGGATTTTAACCAAAAAAAGCACAAAAACAATTTACACAAGAGATCCTAAGAACTCTAATAAACAAAAACATAAAAACAATTTACACAAGAGACCTTAAGAACTCAAAAAAGAGATCCTAAGAACTCTAACAAACAAAACCTATGAACTCTAACAAACAAAAACACAAAAACCATTCACACAAGAGATCTTAGGAGCTTTAAAAAAAGCTCCTAAGAACTCACATATACAAAAACAAAAATTCCATCTTATTTTAGACCTTAGAGATTGCTTGAGCAATCTAAGAGGCCTTCCTTGTTTTCTTTTCCTTCTTTGATCTCTATTAATCAACTACTAGAGAATCAAGCGTGAGATGAGCAAAGTATAAACAACTGTTGTCCTATATAGGAGAAATTATTCATACTATTAGTTGTATTCGTATGAATAAGCTATTTGTACTAATACCTATTCATACAAATACTTTTTATTCGTATAAATATTGATCCATGATGTGGCGAATTGTGAAAAAACCGTGACGTGGCAATGATTTTTTCTCATTTTTTTTCCCAAACAAATTATTCGTTCGAATTTCTTGAATTTTTTGAATCACAAATTCGAACTTTTCTACTTACACCACTATTTCTAGACTGGAATGGCTTGGACTTTTAATGTGATTGTCCTAAACTAGCCTGGTGTGTCAGTTCACGACAAAGAGCAAGCAGTTATTGACATAAATTGTGAAATTCAAAACTGAAAAGTAATATATTGTTATTTTTTAGTGGTGAAATTCAGAAATGAAAAGCAATATACTTGTTATTGCCTAATATGTGAAGTTGAGACCATCAGGCTAAACCAGCCTAGTAATTGAAACTGTGATAGTGTCCTAAACCATCCTGGTGGTTGAAATTGTGATTGTCCTAAACATGTCCTAAACGAGCTTGGTGGTTGACTATCCTAAATGTGTCCTAAACTAGCCCGGTGATTGAAATTGTGACTATCCTAAGCCAATGTGTTGGTTGAAAATTGTTTTGCTTCATTTTATTCTTTAGACTGTGTTTTGTCTTCTTTTAGTAGTAGCAAAAAGTGGGCTCACTGTTCTATTGTTCTGGCATGTTGGGTCAGTAGACAGAGTTGTATCTCAAGTTTATGGATCAGAATCTAGACATTTCAATTGGGCAAAGGAGTTTTGAGCATTGTAAGCCATGGTACGTTAGGAAACTCAAAGACAGGATTGCTTGTGGTTGCAAAAAACACATAGACTTTGACATGGCCCGCCGACAAGTTATGAATGACTTGAGATCTAGTCATGTTGGAGCATTGCTCCATGGGGATCAATGCCCATGCCTCCCTGATGAATGCGCAATATGTAGGCCACCTGGATCCTCATCGTGTGTTGCAAGGGAGGACAAGTTTTGTAGCCTAGGGTCTCTGTGGGACCTAGTGGTTTGTCCAAAGGGAGACCGTGAGTGGCATAGGATTGAATGCATTTGCGGCACATGCAAGCAATGTAGTTTGAAGTTAAAGAAGAAGACATTCAATGCTTGTCCAAATGAAATGAGGAAAGACAACCATGTTGCTCTAAAATGGAGGAGATTTGAAAATGTCAATGTTGAAGGATCCGATAAAAAGAGATGGCTACTGTCATTTATAAGACCACCCAACCAAGGGAGCTTGTAGGTCACGTGGTTAAATCCATCCCAAAATATGTGCTTCACAATTTCACGGCCAACTGGCAGGATAAGCAGTTCAGGACATGCCTTGCCAAATTTTCCCATGACACTATTTTATCTGTCATAGATTTTGCTGAAAATTATACATTTCAAGAACAAGATGAGATACGAAGTGCTCATTGGTACAACAAGTAGACAGCAATTCTTGTGCATATCACCTATAGTCATTTGCTTGATTCTTCCACGCCTGATGCCAATATGCTTGTTGACTCATAGGAGTCCAGGTTAGTGTAATGCACGTACCATTTCTACATTTTAGATAATAGGGAGCATGATACCTTATTTGTGTAGCATGCTTTTCTACTGCATTGGGAATGGCTAAAAAAGGAAAATACCGATGCAGAAAATATAAAACAACATTGGGTGTGGTCAGATGGTGCTGCCTCTCAATTTAAATCAGCCCATGGATTCTACTTCAGCCTATGGATTCTACTTCATCTCAAGATTCAAATCCTTGACCAGTCTAGACATGATGTGGAATTTCTTTGGGTCTAGCCATGGCAAGGGTGAACATGATGGATGCGGTGTTGTTATTAAGCAAGCTCTGTTTAAACACCAATTAGCATGCCCTCAAGAAAAACTCAATGATGCCCATGATGCTGTAACATGGCTTATAGCCAACCTCTCCACAGGCGCACATTCAACATATAGTAAACAAAGCCTTAAGAATACCGTAGTACGCAGAGTGTTCCATGAAGTGAAAGTGGATGAAGTGCAAAGGAGAAGCTGGCACGATTGTGAGAAAATTAAAGGAGTTTGTGGTCTGCATAACGTATGGGGCTTTTTAAACAACCAACTAATTAAAACAAGAAAACTTTCTTGTTTTTGCAGTCCGTGCATCGTAGGGGATCATGATGATTGTGAGAACATTGCAACTATGAAGACATGGGAGCGAGTTCAAGTTTTCCCTCTATGGTCATATGGAGTGTCAAACAATGGAGAGACAAATGACTCGCCACAGTTTGGGGAGAGTTTTGATGACCTCAATTACTATCTAGAAGAGGGGGACAACTTTGTAGTTGTCACAGCATCTGGGGAGAACGAGGAAGATTTATCATACTTTCTATTACAGTGCACAAAACCTAAGTACAAGGTCGAGAGAACATTTAAGGATAATTATTGAACAACCTATGAGAAGTGGGATGTAGTAGTCAGAGATTTTTTGTACAAAAAAACATCCAAGATAGGCTGCAATTACGAACTGCTACATAGAGTCCAAAAACATGTGTGTACTCTCATCTAGTAAGAGCTATCAAGTTCCAGATGCAACCTATGCCACAACAAAAGAAGGGAAAGAGTGTCTTTAAATTGGATTTAGACATGCATGAGTACATTTTGGGGTGTCTTGGAGCGGTGAACGAGGATGACTGAGATAGTACTAAGAAAATATATGTAGTCTCATTGCAAGAAAACAATATGTCCACTTGTCCTAGAAAATGGAATTTGTATTTGAGACTATGCTTCTTTTTAGTATATCCCAAAAAACCATCGTGCTCTGGTTTTATTAAATTTTTTTTGTAAATCCCAAACGGTAAATCCCATGCTTGTTTTTAGTATATCCCAACAACCACCACGTTGGTTTCCCATGATGAATCCACACATCCTACAAATGCATTCATCTTGTAATAATAGAAGCAAACCACCGCGTTGGTGGCTATTAATATCCTAGTGCAACCAACCACCATGCTGGCGATAACTTATCTTGCACTACTATCGTGCTATCCCTACACTACTGCCATGCTATCCTAGAATTTGTTACACAGTGCTATACTAAAATAGTGCCCTTTAGACTATTTATCAGTTCATTAACGTCAGATCTCATACCATGCCTATATTTAGTATATCCAAACAACTACTATGTGGATTTCCCATAATGAATCCACACATCCTACAAATCCATTCATCTTGTAATAATAGCAGCAAACCACCACACTGGTGGCTATTAATATCCTAGTGCAACCAACCACCGTGCTGGCGATAACTTATCTTGCACTACTACCGTGCTGTCCCTGCAGTACTGCCTTGCTATCCTAAAATTTGTTACACAGTGCTATACTAAAACAGTGCCCTTTAGATTGGTTATCATTAACCATCAGATTTCAACCACCGGGCTACTTAAAACATTTAAGTACTAACATGGAAGTCTGATGAAGTCCTCTCTGACATCAATGTGCTTTGTCCTAGAGTGATATACTGGATTTTTGGCCAATGCTTGAGCCGATTGATTATCACAATATATTGCTGTTGGCTTTGACTCATCAAAGTAATCTCTTTCTGACAATAGTCTTCTAAGCCATATAGCCTCACATGCACCTGTAGTGAGTGCCCTATATCCTACTTCAGTTGAAGACAAAGAAATAGTTGGCTATTTGTTTGACAACCATGATATAGCACCTTGACCAAGGAAAAATGCATATCCCTGTGTCGATCTCCTAGTCTCATGATCTCCGACATAGTCACTGTCACAGTATCCATGCAACCATGGATGACTTCCTCTGTATTCTATACCAAACTGTCTTGTACCTCTGATGTATCTCAAGACTCTTTTGGCTGCATTCCAGTGAGACCATTTTGGATTTTCCATAAGCTGTGCTAGTGAGCTTATTGCATAACAAATATCTAGCCGTGTGATTGTCAGATATATAAGAGATCCGATGAGCTGCCTGTAGTATCTATCATTGATTGTAGGCTTTTCTGAATCTTTAGTAAGTTTCAAACTCTTTTCCATGGGAGTGGGTGCAATCTTGCAATCTACGATATGAAACTTCTTCAAGAGACTGTCAACATACTTGAGTTGACTCATGAATGTGCTATCTGAATCTGTCTAGAACTCAATTCCAAGACAATAATGCATAAGTCCAAGATCTTACATGTTGAACTCTACAGGTAAGTGTTGTTTCAATTTTTTGATGAAGCTATCCTTGCTTCCTGTCACAATCAGATCATCTATGTACAAAAGTGCAATAGTAATGTCTTCCCCTTAAACTTTGTAGTAGAGAGTATGATATGCATTGGACTTCATGTATCCTAGATCAGCAAAATACTTGTCAATTCTACTGTACCAACTTCTGGGTGCTTGTTTTAAGCTGTAGAGACTTTTCTTGAGATGGCAAACCTTATTCTCCTTTCTTGATTAAACATAACCTACTGGTTGTTGCATGTAGACTTTCTCATCTAGATAACCATTGAGAAATGCATTCTTGACATCCAGCTGATACACATTCCATTTGCTGAGTGATGCTAGTGATATCAAGAACCGTATGGAATCCATCTTTGCTATTGGAGCATAAGTCTCATCATAGTCTTGACCATATTGTTGTGCAAATCCTTTTGCAACTAATCTGGCTTTGTATCTCTAAATACTGCCATCTGGATTGTACTTCACTTTGTATACCCATTTGTTTGCTATGGCCTTCTTTCCTCGTGGAAGGTCACATAATTCCCAAGTATTATCCTTATACAAAGCATCCATTTCTTCATTCATAGTAGTTTGCCATTTTGGCTTGTCTACTGCATCTTCGAAGTACACTAGCTCTTCTGTAGCCATGATGGTAGTCATAAGAGCATAGTTGGTGGTTTCCACCTGAATTGCTTTGCCTTTTTGAGCATATGTCAATCTCGCTAGTGGTCTACTTTCCCTAGTAGACCATCTGAGCTGCTATGGCTTGGCTTGGGATGTTTCTGGTAATTCTTGCTCTTCTTCATCAACCTGTTCTGTAGATGACTGTGAAGTTGATGCTTCTATCTCTTGTGTAGGTGAGGTTTTCCATTCTGATTCCTCATCAAAGATTACATCTCTGGAGATAATGACCATGCGGTTGATGGGATCATACAATTTATATGCTTTGCTTTCTTCACTGTAGCCAACCACGATGCATTTGCGTGACTTCGCATCCAATTTTCTGCGATGATCATCATGTATGTGGGCATATAATATGGAACCAAATATGTGGAGATGCCCAATGTGTGGCTTTTGTCCAATGAATGCTTCATAAGGAGTCATACCTTGTATTGGTTCGGTAGGAGGCCGATTAAGCAAATAGTTTACAGTGCTATTGCTTCTGCCCAATACTGATTCGGAAGATGCTTTTCACTAAGCATTGCTCTAGCACTGTCTGCTAAAGTCCCATTCTTCCTTTCAGCTCTTGCATTCTGCTGAGGAGTATCTGCACATGTGAATTGTCTTCGAATGCTGTGATTTTTGCAAAAGTTCATGAATGCTAAAGACATGTATTCACCTCCTCTGTCTGATCTCATGACCTTGATCTTTCTGTCTGTTTGGTTTTCTACCATGGCTTTGAATTCTTGAAATCTGGAAAACACTTTAGATTTCTCTTTCAGAAAGTAGACCCAACAATTTTTGATGTAGTCGTCGACGAAAGTCAAGTAATAAAGTGAACCATTGATGTTGCGGTTCGGGGCATAACCCCATACATCTATATGTATTAAATCAAGAATACCTTGTGCACGAGAGGTACTTCTGACAAAGTTGGTTCGCTTTTGTTTGTCGAAGCAACATGCTTTGCAAACTTTTCCAAGAAACTGTAGCTTCAAAATCCCAATTGCCATATTCTGATTCTGGAGATCTAATAAGTACTTGAAATTGACATGACCATATCTCTTGTGCCATTTTGCAGATAGTGACATCTGTTGCGGTTGAGCTGACATGGCATGCTTATCTGGTACTGTAGCTAGCATTCTATATAAGTGTCCTTCTTTGACACCTTTTGCTATAAGCTGACATCTTTTGGATTTGTCTCTGATAGTGCATTCATCACTGTCGAAGATGACTTTGTAATTGTGTTCCATCATTTGACCTACTGACAAAAGGTTCTTACTGAGCTTCGAAACATAGAGCACATCTTTGACTAATCCTTTTGTACCAGTGAAATTGTTCATAGGGATAACACCCGCCCTTGAACTGGATTCGGTGTATTGTCTGTTGTGTAGATGACATTTTTCTGACCTTCTAATGGGTTCATTTCTGTGAACCATTTTTGATGATTTGTCATGTGAGATGATGCACCAATATCGACGTACCAAGGATCTTGTTCCACTTGGTCGACTTGATAGCTCAAATCCTCTTTGGGATTGAAATCAGTGTCTAGGTACACTGTCTAGGTACACTGTATCAGTTTGATGCAATTTCTCGCTTGCAAGAAACATATTTCCATGTTCATTTGCAAAATGACTATGACTAGAATGTCCACCATGATGATTTTCTCTACCTCGGGAATTCCCTCGATTACTGCTTCTTGCGACAATCTCTTTCATAGTGTCAAAACTTGTGATAGTAGTTGCACTGAATGTTTGACACATTGGTGGATGCATTCCCTCGTCCTTGGAATCTTCCTCGGTTGGAATGATTTCCTCTTTGCTGATTCTAATGTTGCTGAGGATGATGCTGATGCTGATGCTGACTCTGACTTTGATTTTGTTGATGATGACCACTTTTTTGGTATGATCTACCTATGCCTCTACCTTTGCATCTACTTTTGTCTGAAGCTGTGAATGCCTGATCATTAGAATGACCTTTACGTGCTTGAATGGCTTGAGTCCTGAGTTCTTCACCAAGTAAAACTGATTGAAGTTCTTCCAGTGTTGGAATTTGCCGTTGGATGGCAATACTCTGGACTAGATTCTCGTATCCCTCTCCTAGTCCATTCAGGACTACTTGAACCATTTCTGTGGGGTTCATAGTCTCTCTTGCTGCTGCAAGTTGATTGTTGTAGTCTTTTATGTGTAGTACATAAGCATGACCGGTTTCACTGCTATTGTGGAAACTTTGGTTGATCTGGATTCTTAGGTTGAGAATCCTGAATGTGTTATTGGACTCGTAAAGAGCTACGAACATATCCCATGCTTCTTTTGATGTCTTGATTGTGTTGAGTTGTCCTAGCATGACATCTTGCACATTCTGCTTGATCACGTGATAGGCAACTAGGAGACCTTCATCCGCTATCATCCAGAAAAAGTAGGACCTCACCTCTCGAGGTACCTGCTGCGCTTCCCAATGCCTCCCTCTCGACGTAGTCTAGGCTACCGCCTCCAACAGCAAGCGGCGTCCTATGCGAGTAGTATAGCTCGAGCAATGGCAAGATTTGCTACTGGTGTGGAAACTATTTGTGTAGATGTAGATCCCGTTGCTGGTGCTGTGACAACAGATGGAGTAGAGCTACTGTCCAATGGTCTAGTTGTAGACCCATCGACATACTCCCATTTGTCTTGAAGCACAAGAATGGTCTCCATTCAGTATTTCCATGTACTGTAATTGGAGTTGTCTAACTTAGCAGATGCCTCCAGATTGAGGTTGCTAGTCGACACGGTGCAAGAAATGTACTCGAAAGTATCGTGAAGATCTCTATATGAATCATCTGCAAATACACTGACTATGCCGAGTGAAATCTCTGTACCGTCAGTGAAGATGAAACTGCAATATATAAAATCTGATCTATATTAGAAGCCTTGTGACAATGATGCCGGGAATAGCCAAGAGGCTTTACAAGACTGAAATGATGTGCACGATGCCGTGAGATAGCCAAATAGGCTTTACAATGGTGGCATGTGTGTGTGAAATCAAATGCTATCTGCCCACTGAATCAATCTGCAATGCCTCTGAACTTTGAAGTTTGCTCACTGAACTGATGAACGTAAGGTTTCAGGTAATGTAATGATGTGAAACCGTATGTGAGCGTATGGACTGACTCCGAGTAGGTACTAGTCGAGAATTTCATGCATGGTTTAGATTGGCAACTTGGGAAATTCAAAGCATCCCCTCTATGGCGATCTAGTCTACTCTGATCTAGATCTAAACCAACCATCGATCAATGAAAGAACAGTAAATTATTCCTTTTCTTTTGTTCTTTTTAAGTGCTGGGTCAGATGCATCGATGTAGAGGCAAATGTGCATGAAGGAAGTGGTTTTATCGGCGAGGCTCAAATGTGAGTGTAACTTGCATTGAAATGTGTGCATGATGTGACAAGCGCATAGAGCATAAAGAAACAAGTGACTTTCCTTTTTGGAGCGCCCTCAAATTCTTCCTGGATCAAGAGATATGACTTGATCTAGGTGGAGGGGCAAAAGGAGTGCAAATGGTGCTCAATGATGATGTGTCACTATGAGTCACATGTAGTGATGATGTGGCACTGTGCTTAGCAAGAGGTGTGCCAGTGAAGCTTTGTGCTGAGGTGGCAGGAGTGGTCACATGAAGTGATTGTGAAGCATTGTGTGTGCCTGCAGAGGTCAGTGCTGACTGGACAGCTGAGGTCGCACTACTGAGGTGGCACAGATGATGATGTTAGTAAGGTGACATGGCAATGATGATGTGGTAGGATGACGAGTCCTGATGACATGGTAGTGGCAACGTGGTAGATGATGTGGTAGTCGATGATGACATGTCTGTGCTGATGTGGTTGATGATGTGGCCACGATGGCATGTCAGTTGGCAGCTAAGGTCTACCATGTGTCACAATGTTCACCACGTAGTGACCCACCCAGAGGTTAACTTGACCCGGGTTTACCTAACCAACCCTATGCTATCTTGACAAAGGGTGGCCAGCTTGCCACGTGTCTGACTGCTGGGCACCAGAATCTTTGGAAGATTCTGACGGACTTTGGTGATTCCGTCATCATTTTCGTTGGAGCTTGTTGGAGAGCACGATTGGAGCTCAGCGTTGCTGCGAGTCTGTTGCAAGGAGATGCATCCCAAGGAAAAGAAAAACATGCGAGTCGGGTTGTTATGACGATGGCACTAGTCATAGGCCCGTTGGGTCATCTTGAGTTCATGGAGTCGAGCACTGCGGGCGCCTGTGGAGATAGCTTGTAAGGACTTCATTGTAGGAGTGCTAGTGATAGGCATAGCAATGAGTCTTGTAGCCCATTGTGCTCCACTCCTGGTGGTTATGCAGAGTTGGGAGCTTGGTGGAGGTGAGAGCTAGTCATTGCTAGAGGATTTCAGGAGCTATGAGGCTTGGAGATGCGTCAATGGCTGGACACAGCTACTGGAGCTTGATGATGTAGCGGCATTGCATCCGTGGACGCTGGGAGTTGATGGCTTGTAGTAGCTGCATGTTGGCTGTCATGGAGGGTCGATGAAGCCCAAGCTGTGATACCATGTAAGAAAACAATACAACATCTGTGCTCAATAGATAACAGGATCTCGTATGCAAGAGAGAAAAGCGAATAGTATGGAGAATAAAAAATTTGATTACTATAATACTGATACAATAGATGGCACTGCCTCCCAGCCATGCGCTCCTGTGTGAGAAGCTTCGATGGCATGCTGGAAACAGTAGAGGACGGAGGCTGGATGCTAAGGAATTAAGGTTGCTATAGCCAGTGATGATTATGGGCTTCACGAGCTTGCTCTTATATAGCCACCAGTCATAGTCGGTTAGACCCAATTGGGAGACCGACCCAGTCTGCCCAAAATGGCTAACTGGAGGTCAGTCCTGAAATAGGCCACTGACCACATGTTAGAACCGTGCCACAGAATAGAGCAACTAACCTATGGTCTCTGCTCATCCGGGATCATCTAGAGCTCCAAACGGGCCCTGCAGCCCAAGAGTGGGCTGCCTTGAGAAATGCTCCATCTACCCTCAGTGCGGTCAGTCATGGGATGCCTTCCCGCACTTGCATGTAGCCTAGTTGGTAGTGTGCCAACTCTATCTGAAGCCATCCGGCCATTAGGCCACACATGGCCCCCATCTGGTGTCCAAACCAGGACCTACCGGATAATCGAGCTACTCAAATGCCTTCTCCTCATATGGGAGGCTTACAAGTAGAGTTAGCTGGTTCCCGCGTAGTTACATGAGAGTGGAGCATTGATATCTAACAGCACAGACATATGGCATTGATTATGAAGAAACATTCAGTGTGGTTGCAAGGATGGCAATCATAAAAGCAGTCATTGCTATGGCTACATCAAAGGGATGGTCTTTACATCAGATGGATGTAAAGAATGCTTTCTTGCATGGTGATTTGCAAGAAGAGGTCTATATGAAGTAGCCACCAGGTTATATTCATGCTGTTCATCTTGAGTTTGTTTGCAGGTTGAAGAAAGCCTTGTATGGCTTGAAGCAAGCACCAAGAGCATGGTCTGACAAGATAGGATAGTATCTTGTCACTATTGGCATTCAGATTTCCAAGGCAGGTTTCTCACTTTATGTGAGAAAAACAAAGAAAGGCATTATGCTGCTTGTCATTTATGTTGATGATTTGATCATCACAGATGATAGTGATGAAGATATCCTTCATGTGAAAATGCTATTGAAGCGGAAGTTTGAGATGAAGGATTCGAGAGAGCTGCATTACTTCTTGGGCATTGAGGTGATTAGATCCACAAGTGGGATATGGCTCTTGCAGAGGTAGTATGGATTGGACATGCTGTCCAAATATGTGATGACAGGCTGTAAGCCTATTTCAATTCCTTTGGAGCAAAATGTGAAGTTGAGCGCAGATGCAGGTGAGCTTTTGGAAGACCTACTATGTACAGATGCATAGTAGGAAGTTTGATTTATATGACTATTACCAGGCCAGATTTGAGTTATGCTGGTGGGTTGGTAAGTCAGTTTATGCAGGCTCCAAGGAAACTGCATTTCCGATGCGGCTAGATGCATACTGAGTTATGTGAAGTCCACATTGCAGTATGGACTATTTTATGAGACTGGGGTTCAGATACAGTTGCATAGATACACTGACACTGATTGGGCTAGTAGTATTTCTAATAGACAATCTACCAGTGGATATGTGTTCTCTTTTGGGAGTGTTGCAGTCACTTGGAGCAGCAAGAAACAGCCTACAGTTGCCTTGTCGAGCACAGAGGCTGAGTACAAGGGTGTAGCAATGGCTGCATGTGAGGTAGCTTGGTTGCATAAGCTGCTTTATGATATGCATTAGTCTATAGATGGGCCAATTGTCATTTATTGTGACTACATGAGCAGTATACACTTGGCAAATAACCCAGTCTATCATGCTAGAACAAAGCACATTGAGGTGCATTATCACTATGTGTGGGAGAAAGTTCTAGTAGGTTTTATTGATCTAGTTTATGTCAACACAGAGGATCAGGTAGCTGACATATTCACAAAGGCATTGGGTGCAGAGAAGTTGCGCAAATTCAGAGACCTGCTTGGTTTTCAGGAATTGGGATTGAGCGAGGGGGAGTGTTGAGATATCGAGCTCCACTCATGATATGCCAGGGTGACCGTTGTGCATTTATGTCACCGACTTGTTAGCTACAGATGTAGTTGGCACACTGCCCATGAATAATAGCTGGGTGATAGCTATCTTTATGTACTCTAGTTAGTGGCTCAGTTAGTATGCCACCTTAGTTAGCTGAGTTTAGTTTGAGACCCATATATAGGGTTCACCTATTCTTTTGTACTTAGAGTTCTTTTGGCTTTCACAACTAAGAAGAGGAAAACTATTTTTAGCCTCCACTTTTGTGTATATTCCCCCATTGTGTATGTGAGAAAGCCGCAAGTGAGACTCCTTCCTTCTCTCCCACTCTCTTTACAATATGGTCATGTTTGTAGTCAAAGAATTGGAATGATATGAATGAAGACATTTTTTATGTTAGAATGTCAGAATTCTACAGCTTTAGAAAGTTTTGTACTTATCTTTGTTTCATCAGATCTAGAACTTTTCAAACTCTATATTTTCTTATGACCATGGATTTTTCTCATATAGAGTTTGTGGGTCCTTGGTTTTGTCCCACCATCCTAGAGGTGTATGGTTATATGAAGATGATCCATAATTAGTTAGCATCATGGTCATAAGGTGATCAATAATTTTGCTTAAACATTTTACTCATGTGATCATTTCATGTACAAAATGGATTCAATCATATGGGTAGCACAAAAAACAATGAGCTATAAATAGTTCTTTGTGACGGATTTTGCTATGAGAAGCTTCTAATATCACACTGGGTGGGACTATTGTTGTTTGTATGTAACTCCACAAATAAAAAGACACCATTCAACTCACATGTTGCCTTACATAATTTTGAGTGATCTCCCCCAAGTGTAGACATTGTAGCATTTCCCCTTTTGTATCCATTGACTTGCATGGATTTATGATTTATCCAATAAGAAGTTTTCCCTTCATATGTTGCCAATAACTTTTCCTTTCGTATTCATTGAATGATTTCTCACTTGCATGGATTTATGATTTATCCAATAATAAGTTTTACCTTTATAAGTTTCCAGGAATCATACAAAAAATAAGTAAAAACAATCTCTAAATAGTGTCATGCAAAATCAACAATTTGTAGTAAAAATTGATTGCTACTATAGTTTTAGACCATTAGCATTTCTCGAACTCAGGTGCTTGAACGTAGTCGCTTGATGTTTCAAGTTACTCTCTCTCCCCAATTGGAGTGACTTTGATTGGGATGTGACCAAGACACACGAAAATACACGTTTGGTCATGTGTTCCAATTGGTTGTTGGACCAATCACTTATAGGCAATGGTGGATATGTCCACAGTGGAGGCAGAATACCTTTTAGTAGCCACATCCTTATGTGATTGCTTGTGGATAATCGGCCACCTCAAGAGTGGCTTCTCCCGATATGTCTTCATTGTGACAGCTAGTTGTGCATCTCGCTTACACCAAAACTCACACAAAGTGATCATACCAAGCATATCGATTTGAAATATCACTTTGTGAACATCACATTGGGCAAGGTGACATACAACTAAAATACAACTAAAATATAGCCAAATTCACAAAATGATAGAATACGTTCTAACAAAGGCTCTTCCATCACCAAATTATTAGACCTAGTACCATTTAGTTGCACTCATTAGCCCTTAGCTTTGGATTCTCACATAGCTTTAGAGCAGTGTTAAAATGTGGTTAATCCAAAACTATGCTCTAATAAATCTAGTTTACTAGGATGATGCAAGAACACATGTGCATTGTAGTTTTTTTACCAATCTATATGAACGTTTCATTTTTATGAATAATGCACATCATCTTTGTCCATTTTGGGCGTTCTTTGATAGCCATCTTCTTCCCCTTTTTGCGCCCATGTTCTCTTCTATCTTCTATTGTTGATAGTCTTTTCCCACGCCCCTCCACATTGATTAGCACTTGGGTTGAATTTTGTGTTCTTGCAAAGATGCCCTCTTTTGCAATCCTAAGTAGGTAGTTTAGTGTTGTTCTACAGGTGTGTGGTTGTGGGGAAGCCGAGCATCTTCTAAAATTGGGTTGTTATAATTGTGGGAAGAACCATATGGAGATGGGGAACAAACATGCAAACATAACTAAGAAGAGAGAGAGAGAGAGAGAGAGAGAGAGAGAGAGAGAGAGAGAGAGAGAGAGAGAGAGAGAGAGATGGAAAAAATAACCTTATTTTGTCAATGAAGGGGGCTCTATAGCCCATTTACAAATAGCCATAGCTGTATAGTGAGTGATCTGCATACAATGCCACTCAATTGATGAGAGGTGTCTCCTTTACCTCTAGCTCTCAATCTCTAGGGCCATCTCCTTCTTAGTCCGCCATTGTGCCTTTATGGTGAGAGTTATTATTTCTTGGCCATCAACCATGTAGGGGTCAAACAGTCAATTGGAATTAGCCTTAATTGAGTCCTCATGGTCCAAACCTTATAGGTTAGTCAAATTGTGGGCTAGTGAGATATAAGTCTTGCTAGAAAATGGGGTCCAAGAAGACCACCCTCAGGGTGGTCACCTTGTTCTAGAAATACCCCTCTTGTTTGGTTATACTTGGAGTTAGCAAGGTGCTATTTGGGGTGGGGTTAGTGGAGTTTGCAATAATACTATTTGACCAAGCATCAAGTTGGGATTGTGGATGATTATAGGGCAATGGGGTCTTGAGCTATAGAATTCACCTAGGGTGGCCAAGTGTAGATTGCGTTAATGCCCACCAAAACCTGGTCTAGGTAGATCCTTGAATCTTCCTTCCATGTCGATTACATGCACCACTTGCGGGTGAATGATGCCCAATTCAACTTATTATGGGCTACCTGGCTCTTCGTCTATTTCTCGATCAGCCCTCTACACATGTCAAAGAGTTGTGATGAAGAGGAGCTTCTCAATCAATTGAAGAAGACCAATGAAGTATGTGGGCAAGGTTTTTGTTGGTGAGCATTGGCAATACCATGATCTTATACATAATTTCCTACCATTTTGCTTGGTAGCATGCCCTTTCTTGCTTTGCTTTCTCCTTGGTTGCTTGTTGTGGTCGTGGCTCATTTTATCATAGGGCTTAGCTCTCGACTGGAAGATAATCTAGTGGAATGACATGGTAGGTTGTGTAGTCTCAATAGTGACTCACATGTCATGGGGATCTTGAAGGAATCCCAATGGAGGATCCACTCCAAGCTACTCCTTGTGAGAGCCATGCAGAGCACGAGCCATCCACAATTGTCACTCAAGTGGCTACCAGATTGTGGCAATGTGTTTCCATGAGAGAAGAAGAGAGGAGAAGAGGGGGGCAAGGGAAGGAGAAGAGAGGAATGAAGGGGGATGGAGTGGCAAGCACAAAGGCACTATAAAGGAAACAAGAGAACACCCAAAAACACTCTTGGAAGAGAAGATGTATTCCAAACTTGTGTATCCAACAATGAAGACCAAAGTCAACAACTTGGCCTTTTATACATGTCACCCTTTGAAGGGCCCTTCATAATCTCTTTCTACCACTCTCTCTTCTCATTCTTTTATCATCCTCTTGGGCCCATCTAGCTCCAAGACACAATCGTAGCTCCATGGACTTGCCACCATCCATCAAATGATGTTGTTAGCCAATGTAGTCTAATGACCTTGTCAATTAGTGTAGTTAACATGCCCACCTTCTTGTTCTCGATCCAGTCCCATGGATAGTGCAAAGGCCTTGGTGGTTGGAGTGTGAAGATCATGTGAAGTAGTATTTCTTGTGCACTGGCCTGAATCTTCTTTTGCTACATTGCAGTAGATGGATGTAGTGGATCCTTGTTATGGAATTGTTGCTAGAAGTATGGATGAGTGATTCTTCTAGAACTGGTAGCTCAATGTTTGAGTGAGCCAAGTTGAGTACTTGTGACCAGAAAAAGAAAATCTAAGGGGTAATTGATGAGGAAAAAGATGTTAGTAAGGGTTGATGTAAGATCCTTATGGTGTTAGTGCTAGTGGAGTAAGTATTAATGTATTATCATACTCCTCTCAAGTCCAATATTTGAATTGAGTGGGACATATATGGATTCTCATTAGACTATGTCTTTGACTGGACATGCTTGTAAGTCTGAAGTTTTGCATGAAAATTTTCCTTGCTTCTCTGCTTTCAAGTTCTTTCAAAATCCATTTTATGGATTATACATTGAGGTATCTACTTGGAATTATTTGATCCCCATAATGTTGTGGCACCATCTGGAGCTTTATTTTGTCTAAGTCATCAAATCCAAAGGAGTCTGATAATACATTATACAAACTCCTAAAATGAGGGCAATGGCTGAAGAGGTATAGAGCATCTTGGGTTCTAGGGAAGTCCTCTAAATTAAAATTGATATTACATTGGAAGGCTCAAATGGCTAAGTGGTTACTAGGGTTAAGTAGTGAAAGGAAAAGAAGAATAATAATAAGAAAACATGAAAAGAGGAGGAAGGGTTACAGTTAGCTAATGAAAGGTTAGCAAATGAAATCAAACCACCCCTTGGAGCTATTAGTGTAGAACCACTTATTGTTCCATATGTGAAGGAGTGCCTTGGAGACTAAGGGTTGAGGTATCTTTGACTATCCCTAGACCTTTGCTAGTGAGGAGTGTCTTCCATGGTAGCTATTGTTGTGAAGGGCTTTAGTATCTTTTGCCATGGCAGCAGGTTCTTGTAGATCTAGTCCATTTGAACGAGTAGGTTCTTGTGGATCAACTGCTATGAAGTTGGATTAAATGCTTCACTCAAGGAGTGGGAGTGGTTTTGTAATTCCTCATGGGAAAGCTGATGAAGGCCCTGAACAATTATTGCTGTGCCCTTTGTGGACCTTGCAATAGGTTCTTGTGTTACTACTCCCTTTTTAGGAGAAGGTTCTTGTGTAGCTACTATCGATTAATGCCTTGTTTTTGGTGTTGTAGACACAAGCCTTTCAGGTCTCTCCTCTTATCTTTGTGGCTCTAGAGGGGTGAAGATGACCATGATACAAGTACGAGAAGGTGGGATGCCCTGTTAAGATGATGCTTAGGGTTCCACATTGCCATCCTAAGATCTTTGAGCTTGTAGTATTCCTTCCTAATCCCATGTTTCTAGATCCTTTGTCAATTACATTCTCTAGCCTATTCAACTTCCATTGTCTCACCATAATAAAGTGATGTATGTGTCATCTAGAGCAAATGTGAGTAGGACCGTGTCTCGGAGATTTGCTTTTGTTGAGCCCAAGATGCTTCCAAGAAAGTTACTAGGTGAAAATAACTAATCATTCTCATTGGAAGGTGCTTGTGTGACTTCCATTATGTCTGGCATGGTTAGTGTGATGTGTAGATGTCACAAAGCTTGATGCCAAATTTTGTACTAAGGAAGGTTCTTGTGTAGCTCCCAAAGTAGTTTCCCTTCTTTTCATGGCAAGTTCTTGTGTTACCATCTCTTTTTTGGAGATAGGTTCTTGTGTACTCGCCATTTACCTTGAAGACAATGTAGTAAATTCAATGGATTTTTGATAGATTAGTGATCGAGTAGGTTATTGTGTTAGTATCTCCTCTTTTGAGATAGGTTCTTGTGTATTAAACTACCCAATAAGAGGTAGAGGATGCTCTTTGTGTGCGATCCTCCTATATTGGTGTTTTTCCCTTGTCCTTGCGAGCAGGTTCTTGTGGTTCTACCTTTTTCAAGGTAGGTTCTTATGGTTGTGCTCTCCAATCTTTGCCTTGATTTTTCATAATTGATAGGCTTGAATTTCATGGTTGCTTCTCATTTGTTAATGATGAAGATTTTAGAGGCTTGGGCCTCCATTTCTTCTTTTTCTCTTTATTGATTGCATTATCATTGCTGCTTGAAGATGATGGAGGTGCTCTTGTTGCACTAAGTACCTTGGGTACCCAAATATAAGTGTTTCCAAGGTAATATCCCTAGGCCTCTAGTAGTCTTGTGGTAACCCAATGGTATTGTACTTTCCTTTTTGGATGGCATCTTTTGGTTCTTCGACGTCGGGCCCGTTCGTTGTTTACATACTTAGGTGGATTTTGATGCCAATGTTTTGGTGGAACCCAAATGTATGATTCACCTTCAAAGTACGCTTGGGCCTCTAGTAGGTCCTTTTGGACCCACACTTGCTTGGTTGCTCTTCTTCTTTGTTTTTGTTTGTTGGTGAGGTGCTTGCCGAGGTTGAGAAGTGAAGTGGATGATGTTGATACTTGAATGTTGGGCCAGTTGGTAGTTCTTAGCACATCTTGATGCGTTGACTCATCACCAAATAACCCTTTGTGAGTGTCTTGGATCCAGCTTTTACTAAGAATCATGGCTTTTGTTAAGGTACCTGTAGGAGTTACAAAAAACTTGCAAGGCACAATGTAATTGTCCATGGAAACATCCAGCATTAAAGACTAATAACCTTAATTGAGGTACCTATTATGGATTGAATTTCAAAATCACAAACTTGAAGGAGAACCTCGCCAAGATGTTTTAATATTTCCTAAGAGATGAGGTTATTTCTTGCTTGCCTATTTGCCACAGCCTGTATTTGGCATGTTGCACCTCCTGATGTCAGCTCTACTATTACCTAGAAAAGAAATTAGGACAAGAGGCTAGACACTAAGCATGGTGACGTTCAAGGGCCATAGAGGAAAGGAGAACGTGAGGGCGAAACGTTATCATTGAGAATGCTCTCACCTGAAGCAAGAACAGAAGAGGGAGAGAGAGAAACAGAGAGCCACACAAGTTTTGGTGGGTGCAGAACCCCCCAATCTTCTTTTTCATTCATTTATATATGTGTTTGAGTATTTTACATAACTGGGGTAAAGGCACAGTGAACTTTAACACCCATAACCTCCCACTTAAAGGCTCCCACTTAAAGGATAATGTGCCTTTAAGGGAGAATAACCAGTGAGCATACTATCCAATGCCCATCAATACATGACAATACTCAAACTGCAGACTAGGTAGACTCTTCGTCAGCATATCTGTAGGGTTATCATTTGTATGAACCTTGACAAGCTCTATGCGCTTGTCCTCAAGTACCTCCCTGATGAAATGGTACTTGACCTCAATGTGTTTGGTCTTTGCATGAAAGATCGGATTCCGTGCTAGCTGAATAGCACTCATGGAATCACCATGCAATGTTGGTACACCTGTATGAATCCCCAAATCTCCCACTAGCCGATCAAGCCATATAGCCTCCTTACAACCCTCTGTGGCTGCAACATACTCAGCCTCTATGGTAAACAAGGCAACACACTTCTGTGTGTGAGACTTCCATGACACTGCACCACCTGCAAAGGTGAACACATAACCAGAAGTGGATCTCCTACTATCCACATGCCCTGCATAGTCTGAATCTGTGTACCCAAGTACACGTCATGTCTCCTCTACCAAAGCAGATGCACATCTCCTTGGTACCCTTCATGTACCTCATGATGCACTTAACTGCCTCCCAATGCCTCTTTCCTGGATTAGCCATATACCGGCTAACAACTCCCACTACAAATGCAATGTCTGGTCTAGTAGCTATCATAGCATACATAAGACTCCCAACTGCTGATGCGTAAGGAACCTTGGCCATCATGGCCCTTTCCTCATCTGATTTGGGACTATCTGTATGACTCAGTTTCACATATGGAGGCAATGGAGTACTCACTGCCTTCCCCCCCTCCATATTGAAATGTTGCAATACTTTTGTAACATACTCTTTTTGTGAAAGCCAAAGGAGTTTCCTACTCCGATCACGCGTGATGCGCATACCAAGAATATGACCTGCAAATCCCAAATCCTTCATATCAAAGGCCTCATGAAACTTGGCCTTTAATGCATCTAGCTCATAAGTATTCTTGCTAGCCAATAGCATATCATCCACATATAGTGCCAAGATTATCAGGCTATTATCCTTAGCTCTTTTACTGTAGAGGCAATGATCAATTTCACTCCTTCTAAAACCCTGGGACCAAATGAAAGCATCAAACTTCTGATACCATTCTCTAGGCGCTTGCTTAAGACCATAGAGACTCTTCTTCAGCTTGCAAACTAAATGCTCTTTGCCCTTTTCTTCAAAGCCTTCTGGCTACACCATGTAAATTTCCTCATGCAAATCCCCATGCAAGAAAGCTGTCTTGACATCCATCTGCATAAGCTCCATATCCTCTGATGCCACTAGTCCAAGCATGCATCTAAGTGTGGTCATCTTCACAATGGGAGAGAATATCTCATCAAAGTCCACACCCTTCTCTTGCTTGAACCCTTTCGTGACCAAACGGGCCTTGTACCTGGGCATATCATCACCTGTGACCTTCATTTTGTAGACCCAT
This sequence comes from Dipteris shenzhenensis, assembly GCF_047967505.1. NCBI lineage: Eukaryota > Viridiplantae > Streptophyta > Polypodiopsida > Gleicheniales > Dipteridaceae > Dipteris > Dipteris shenzhenensis. The sequence goes on along the minus strand of NC_141613.1, from coordinate 14,713,034 downwards.
TTACATGGCAATGCTTTCTTTCCATGTGGCAAAGAAACCAAGTCCCAAGTCTTATTCTTCATAAGCGAACTCATCTCTGATTGCATAGCATACTCCCACTTGCATTGATCCTCACACATCATAGCCTCTCTGTAGCAAGAAGGCTCCCCGCAATCAGTAAGCATCACATAGTCTACCCCTTGAACAAACCTATCAAGCGGTCTAGATACTCTAGATGATCTTCTCAAGAGCATTTCAGCTTGCTGTCCCACCTGCATATCAGCCACATTTGGCTCATCATTGCCACCAATAGATGATGCATCATCTACCCTTGATTGTATACCTGTGGGAGTATTCGGTGGTACCATTTCTTGCACATTTGGTGCACGGACAGCTTGCTGTCTATCAACAAATGTGGGTGCATTCACATCCTGGAAAGTGATTCTCCTCATTTCCACATCCCTCATGGGTGCCTTATGCATCTTCTCATTAAAGACATCATGGCTACGTATGATCTTCCTTGCTTCTGGATCCTAGAGATGATAGCCCATCTCTCCACTTTCACCATAACCCAGAAAGATGCATTTCCTAGACTTAGGATCTAGCTTCCTTCGAAGCTCTTTTGGCACATGTGCATATGCCTCACACCAAATATATGCAAATGAGAGTAAGAGGGCTTCTTGCCACTCCATGCCTCTTCAGGAATACCATCATCCGAATTCTTACTAGGTGATCTATTGATCACATGCACTGCAGTCTTCATTGCCTCAGCCCAAAAACCACCAGAAAGACTCGCATTGGAAAGCATGCATTACAACCTTTCTTGAATGGTACGGTTCATCTTTTCTGCAACTAGATTTTGCTCTGGAGTACGAGGGGATGTGAGCTCCCTCTTAATCCCACGTGTATCACAGAAATGCTGAAAGTCATGAGAGAGATACTCTCCACCATTATAAATCCGTAGGCATTTAAGCGTTCTACCTGACTGATTCTCAACCAAGGCCAGCCATTTCTGAAATACCTGGAACACATCACTCTTCTGAGCTATAGCATAAGCCCACACTTTCCTAGTTGCATCATCAATGAATGTAACATAGTATTCAGCCCCGCCTAATGACCGTGTAGGCATGGGACCACATACGTCTGAATGCACCAAATCAAGCTTTTTAAACTCTTTCTTTCCCCTTCTTTTATGGGCTGATTTAGTCTTCTTCCCATAGAGACAGTGCTCACAAAATTCAAAATCAGAGAAACTCAAATGCGGTACATAACCCAAACAGCATAAAAGTTTCATTCCATTCTGGCTCATGTGCCCCAACCTGCAATGCCACAAAGAAGTGCTTGGCTGCTCTATTATTGCAACAACATGATCAAATACCCCTGATACATGTAAGGGATACAAAGTCCCACACTTGGCACCCCTAGCCAAAAGCATAGAGCCCTTTTGAATTTTCCAACTCTGAAAGCCAAAAGTGGTGTGAAAACCAGCATCATCTAGCTGACCCACTGAAATAAGACTCTTGGTTAACTTAGGCACATGTCTCACATGTTTCAAAATAAATGCAGACCCATTTGCAAAAGAAAACTCTATGTCACCTGCTCTGACTATGTCACATGCATAGTCATTTCGAAGATGCACACAACCTATCTTTCCACTGTCATAAGTGGAGAACCATTCCCTATGGGGAGTAGCATGGAATGAAGCACCAGAATCCAAAATCCAATCCTGGGAATATGCATCATCTGAAGTGGTAAGCAACTCTGCAGATAAACTAGACATGAAGAGAACATCATTGTCACTATCATGTGTGATTGCATTGATCTCCTCGATCTTCACTTTTCCTTTTTTCTCCCTTGGACTCTCTTCCTTTTGATTTGCACCCCAATTTGCATTCTTTTTCTTATCCTTTTGCTCTCTTTTCAGCTTGTAGCAATCCTTTTTCATATGGCCCTTCTTGCCATAGTGGTAACACTCAATGTTCCGTGCCATGGATTTGCTACGAGACTTCCCTCTTTCTTGGGACTTCCCCCTAAATTGTGATCTGCCCCTTTGCACATTTAAGGCTGCATCCTGCTTGTTGCCATCCATAGACTTGCATCTTATCTCCTCGGCCAACAAGCTACCCACAACATCATCAAATTTCATTACTCCACCAGGTGCAAAGTTACTGATAGTTGTACGGAAGGTATCCCATGAGGATGGCAATGAACAGAAGAGAAATACTGCCTTAGTCTCTGCATCAAAATTCATCTTTTGAGCTTGAAGCTGGTTGAAAATAATATTGAATTCATTCAAGTGAGAAGCAATGGAGACCCCTTCCTTCATCTGCAGCTCAAACAACCTCTTCATGAGGTAAACTTTATTAGAGGCAGTTTCCTTTTCATAAGTGGCACACAGTTTCTTCCACAAATCTTCTGTAGTCTACTCATTTACTACTGTGAAATAAATTGACTCTGCAAGATGAAGTCTAATAGTAGACTTTCCTAATGCATCCAACTCATTCCAATCATCCTCAGACATATTTGCAGGCTTAGCTTCAATCCCTGCCAAGGGTTTAATTTGCTTCTTTTGAATAAGCACAACCCTTATCTGTTCTTTCCACAAAAAAAAGTTTGTCCCATCAAACTTTTTAATGTTGAAAAACTCCTTTTCAGACATGAAAGAGGATGCCATAATGCAAGTAAAACAAAATCCCAAATGCTAGTGCATACAAGAGAGAATCACACCAAATACTAGGTGCACCCAAATGTGTATGCCACAATAGAGTGAAATATCACCGAAACTCATGTCTCAAAGCATCTGACTCATGTGCATATACTATGCATCCATATGAGCAAATTTGGCCCAAAAGAAAATGCCAACTACAATGGCAATCCAAAATGCCAATAAGTGCAAAGTGACTCAAGCATAAACACCGTCCACTGGCATATGCATTAATAATATCTCATCCAAGAGAGCATAGCACTATCAGTGCATCACCTGCAATGTGTCAAAGCTGTCCTTCAACATAAAATAGCATCCATGTGCAAAGCGTCCATAAAAAATAGCATCCCACAAGGCAATTTGGGCCTATCAGCGCATCCAATAAGGACTGTAATGCATCCAAATGGCCTATAAATCATCCACTGCAACCAAATGAAGACCACGAACAAGCGCACACTACTCAAACTGCAACCAGAGTGATCTGCATAAGGTATGCTCAAGAAATCATGGTCCCACGGTAATGACCGCTACTGAAAATAGAACCTGAGATGCCTCAAAACATGGGTGCCATTGCATAATCGGAATTAGTAAGAAAATCTGCAAATATCTCTCTTCTGTCGGAACTCCAAAATCCCAACCGATGAGTGAGAAATGGGAGTCAACACTTATCCACTACCATGTGGCATAAATCTAAGGTTTCAAAACCTTAGAATGAAAAATGCATAACAGAGAGACGAAATCGAATACACAAAGATCTATAACTCTGAAAATCCTCCACCGAATCGCACAAGAACCGATAGGTTAGGGTTTTTGGGCGTCTGGAACGCAATGGGACAGACGGTTTTAGAAACCGTGGTCTCAATCACTGGGTCCAACACACGGGCTGAGAAATGTTTTTTGAAACAGAGCTATTTGTAAACTCCACCGGAGTACAAATGATGAGCAAAATAGAAGTTTTAGGACCTCCTGAGTTCACAGAACTGACAGATCTGCAAATGGTTGCTCCAAACTTGAGTTCCAACACCCGGGCAAAAAAACGTAGGAACTGACACAGTGAGGCAGAAATCCAATGAAATGACCCCAGATTCAAGAATGAAGGTGTTTCCAAGCTCTTGAAGTGAAGTGGACACTAAAAGCAAGCAATAGTTACCTCTACAAGTCAATACGGAGTCTCTATCATCGAACGGAACAGGGAAAAGCTCAAAAAACGACTTTTTCTTTGAAACCACTTAACAGGCTCTCCAAACCACTTTGCAAAGCCAAAGTGACTTTTCCAAAGGTTCCTCCAAGGTCTCTGCATACTCGGATGCAAGTAAAGTCACCCACAAAGCTTCCCACAGAGCTTCTCCTTCCTCCCACAGAGCTGCTGAGCTCCAAGCATTCACGCACGCTCAGCTAGATCACCTGGGCTCTGATACCAGTTGAGAGTGCTCTCAATAGAAGCAAGAACAGAAGAGGGAGAGAGAGAAACAGAGAGCCACACAAGTTTTGGTGGGTGCAGAACCCCCTAATCTTCTTTTTCATTCATTTATATATGTGTTTGAGTATTGTACATAACCGGGGTAAAGGCACGGTGACCTTTAACCCCCACAATCATGGGAGGGGAAAAGGGATTAGAAGGGCAGGGAATGAAGAGGGAGACTATGGCACAAGGGGAAAGGGAGAGGGGGAAGAGAAGCATGTACATGATGGGAGGAGGAATGTAAAGATGGAGACATCAAGGGAAGAGGACCATGCTTTATTTGAAAGGAAGGGAAGGGGGAAATCAAAGTACTAGCTAGGTGGCTTTACAAGAATGAGCGTGTCTCATCAAGGAATAGCTCCCTCCTTTTATAGCCAAGAGAGAGGGTCTCTCCTAATAAATGCATCCTCCCACATGCAAGGTGTGTGTGGAAGAGTCTCCCATGTGGGCTAGGTGGTTACGCGCTCTCAATTGTGTGCGATAATGCTTGGCCACATTTTTCCACATATATCAACTGCCATATCCCAAGTCTATGATACTCCCTTGGTCTCTTCCCAATTTTATAATACATTCAAACATCTAGGACGGCAAGTGGAGGGTTGGCACAAGGAATCTTGCCACCTCATCCTACTTTCCCCATTATTTAACTTGCACTCTTGGACATTCGATACCTCCCCCACATGGGCCTATCCTATATGGAGGGAATAACCCAATATAATATCCATCTCCACCTATTTTATATTACTTCTCCCATGGACTTTGGGCCATATCTCACTAAATGCAAGCATGTGACTGCCTAGGTGGAGGGGTGGCACATGGAGGAACCATGCCACCTTACATTTTATAATATTACTACCATGGATTATGTACATCACACCTTATGGGTCCTCTTATGTGGAAGGGTGGCACATGGTCATGCCCTACCACCTCAGCCCTGGGCCCTATACACACCATATTTTATTATACTATTGCCACACATACAAGCACACACACATATTTATGCCTTTTTGATTGGTTAAATTTATCCATAATAGTTCCCCCCCCAGGTAGGGAATGCACAGCATTTCATGCCTTGGAAAAAAACACAAGGAAAAGCTTGATATCCCTTTTGTTGAACCCCTTCCTCTCATGTGGTTTCTGGAAATGATCTTGGACCTCAACAGATCCAAGAGTCTGTGTTCATTTACCGTTATACTTTCCTCATTCAAAAACAATCTATGCTGTCACTACAATCTCCTCATGCCCTGGATCAAATACAAACCGGTTACTACTCAAAAGAGCCACAAAACCCAGATGCTGCATCAAAGCACACAGGAGCGGGTCACTCCCCCCAGTTTGGGATGGAAGGACCTCTAAAACATACCCCCCCCCATATGGAGGGAAATCTATCATTTGACAGAAAACACCATCCCACATTGACTCTTGTAAGAATAGTTCGGAGCTCCTTTCCAAATCAATCATGGGATCATATCATCAAGAGATACCATCAAGACCTTTTCAACATGCATCACATCCATCAACTTCTTGGCCTCAACTTCATCCTTACTGCTCAACACTTCATCTAACACCATGACTTTCTCATCAATAAAGCTCAGCCCATAGTTGGTTGCATTGTTCTTCAATATCCATCAAAGCATCTTTTGAGCACATTTCAAACATCTCTACCATGCTATCACCACATATAATCACATCAGGTTCCAAGAGACTCACAACATTAAGGGGAGAAGAAGGGGTGAGGATTTCACCGATGTCGGCCCCTACTGTCAAGACTTTGAGCTCATTGATGCTTTCATCATCGAACAGTCCATCAAGACCCTCGAATTATTTATCATAAGAAAAATCCAAAGGAGGAGAAAGAGAACCTGAAGGATTCAATGCAATCTGGTAGGGTATGTGAAGTCCATATGGCTCATTATCATCTGTGGATTCACTACAGCTTTCAGAGGGAATTGATTCACTATCATTGCCGCATTCAATCTCATCATTATCTGACCCCCTAGTAACTGATCTGGAAGTCTCCATGAGATGCACTTGAGGAACATTTGGACACTCTGAGCGGTAGTGCCCCTTTGGGTTACAACTGTGACAAACCAACTGGGACTTATCATGTGGAGCAGGAGTAGCCTTACTTTTTAATTCCATGAATTCAATGCGGAGCTCATCAATAATCTTCACAATATCAAGAGTTGGAGGTACACCAATAGGGGTAGGGGATACATATTCCAGAGGAGGGGGAGAAGATGAAGGAGGAAGAGGTTTTGCTAAGATGGATCCACCATGAAACACCTTGATTGTCATTGCAAAAGGGAAAGGAGGAATGATGACTAAATCAATAGACATTCTATCAAACTTCACTGCAATTGCCTTTGCATGCTCCATGGTCTTCGGGTCCTCCCACTTCAACTTGAGACGAAACTCATCAGTTGAACCAGACACCATATGGCTCAACACATACTGAGTCATTCACATACTGAGTCATTCCGGCAACAAACCCCTCATTATCTAGATGCATAGCTACTAGGCAATCCAATAGCACAGCTGCTCGATCCACATATCAACGCGCTGTCTCTCCTTCTTCTTGTCTCAACCTCACTATCATCAGATGGACATTCTCGAGCTCCTCTTCTTTGCCAAAATACTCGACCAATGCTGTAGTCAAATGGGGACAGCTTTCTTGAACTTCATCAATCTTCCTCTCGTACCACACCTTGGCAAAATCATCTAAGAATGTGGGAAGAACCAACAACCATCTATCTTTAGTAAGAAAGTTGAGAGAAACACAACATCGCTTAAAGGCCACAAGATACTCACTTGGATTTTCTTCAACCCATCCACAGAACACAGGAATGTCTGCCATGCTTGGAAAATGGAAGAGAGGCAAAATTAGGCTTATCTATTGGCAAACAATGGAAAGGGGAAGCTTGAACTAAAAATCGGGTGAAGATACATACACAAAGCACACATAGGCAGGGTAGGGTGTGATTGGTGTATTGTGAAATACTATACAGGAAGAATCTTCAACATAGAATAGCTCATAGACAATCTTGAAAGGACCAATTTTTATTAGTCGAGGCATGACATTGCATCCATCTTTACAAGCGAGGGTTAGAGACATGGCGGTGCATGAGGTTGTTCATCAAGGCAAACAAGAATGCCATCACAATTGTCAACAATTGGAGAGCTTGCACATCACCTTCAGCTTCCTCCATTTCTTCTAGTCGCCATGCTATTTCTTCAAGGGGTGTGCGGTCTAGCATTTTTCTTTTGAGCAATGTCTTTAAGGATCTTTCTGATGATGTTCCAAAGTCGGTGAACTCGTATCAAATATGCACAAGACTTAGTTTCATGATGACCACAACCTTTGCATTCCTTACAAATGATCACCCTCATTCATGGCTTGCAGTTTTTTGGGGCGGTGCTTCCACTTGTTTCATGAGTGATTGAAGTACAAGCTTCACGTGCTAAGAAATCAGCAACTAAATTTTGAGCTCGAGGGATATGCTGAATTTTTACCTCTTCAAATTGGTTGCAAAGTTCCAATGCTTGTTGATGTCATGGAACCAAGCCTTTGCTCTGCACCTTCCACCTTCCGCTAACTTGTTCACACACTAGTTGAGAATCTCCTTGCACCTGAAGTTGCTTGACATGATGTTCTTGTGCCTTTTGTAGCCCAAAAATGAGTGCTGAGTACTTAGCTTGGTTGCAAGTACTTGTAGGTGTAGACTTACTATAACAATACTCCTCACCACCTGGTGAAGTGAGCTTCACACCCATGCCAGCAGCCTTGGTCAAAGGTTTGTAAGCTCCATCAAATTGAAGGATCCAAGATGTCATCACACCAAGACTAAAATCCAGACATCCCAAGTTTCTCGGTAGTCCAAGATAGGTAGAAGGAAAGGGTGGGGAGAATTCAATACTTGAGCAAGATGTTCAGCACCAAATAAACTTGCAATCCTTTGTTGATAGTTTATCTTTAGACAAAAAAGAATTACAACTTGAAGCTAAAAATGAGGCACAAAGGGTTGATTAGGTACAAAGGGATTCCTTGGTCGAAACATTACCAACCATAGCCGAGCCCTAAAAACCTTTGTAGTGAGATTGAGAATAAACCATTCAAGATGAGCTTATCCATAGGAATTAATAAGCAAATGTGCCAAATCTCCCCCCAAGCTTGGGGAGCATCCCACCCTTTGAAGAAGGACACCCTTTTTATTACCTCCGAAGCAGCAAGTAGCTCAATCACCACACAATGAGTAAAATTGAAGTCAAAGTCCTCCCAGCGTATCACTAGTTCTTCACCTTGAATCATCCACGGTGTATCATCCCACCAGTCGTCTCCTTGAGCAATGCACTGTACAATCAGTTGTTGAAGATTGACATGAAGATCAAGAAAGAGATCTCGCCCATTGGTAGACGTAAGGCATGGAGGACCAAGCATCAAATCCTTAAACTTGTTGAGAAGTGACATAAATATCCACCCTCCTCATGCGGCGTGCGTCCGTGAAGTGAACTTGAAAAAGTTCAGAATCTGCAATCTAGTAGGAGATATGAGTAGAGCACATGAAGTGAAGTACTTTTGCTTTTTATAGAATGTGAAAACTCCCCATGGTTAGAGAGTTACAGTTCCCGAGATTTCAATATATAAGCAAAAATCATTACATTTTCATCACTTCTTATCTACTGGCCCAATGATAAGTCTCCCTTTTGTGAAGGGGGAGGTCTTGGGTTCAAATCCCACTCTTTAATAAAAAGAGAGGAGAGGAGAGGAGAAGGAGAAGAGAAAGAGAAGAAGAGGGGAAGAGAGGGGGGGCACGGGATTTGTTACAATTTTGCAAAAAAAACTGTCCGCGACTAGAAGATGCAAGAGCCGTAAAAATTGTCGTGATCTGTCCGCGATGCACGCGGGTGTACATGTAGATGCATCAATGCGCATGCAAGAACTCAGAGGGAGCACGAATGTTACATTTTTGTAGATGCGACCGGTACGAGCAGAAGATTTGCCAACCAAAATACACGTAGGAACCACGAGCAGAAAGCAGCCAGACTGGAAGCACAAAAGCAGGGAGGTTTTGCAGCCGTAGAGACAGGGAAGGCACGCAGTTTGGAGGTGCAAAGTAGAGAACTGCACACGAAAGATGCTAGAGAGACACACCCAGTCGTAGGAGTAATAGATTTTACACCACTAGCCGTGGTGATTTCGATCCCAGCAGCCACACCATTTCTGTTACCTAGAAAAGAAATCAGGACAAGAGGTAGACACTAAGCATGGCGACGCTCAAGGGCCATAGAGAAAAGGAGAACGTGAGGGCGAAACGTTATCATGGGAGGAAAAAAGGGATTAGAAGGGGAGGGAATGAAGAGAGAGACTATGGCACAAGGGGAAAGGGAGAGGGGGAAGAGAAGCATGTACATGATGGGAGGAGGAATGTAAAGATGGAGACATCAAGGAAAGAGGACCATGCTTTATTTGAAAGGAAGGGAAGGGGGAAATCAAAGTACTAGCTAGGTGGCTTTACAAGAATGAGTGTGTCTCATCAAGGAATAGCCCCCTCCTTTTATAGCCAAGAGAGAGGGTCTCTCCCAATAAATGCATCCTCCCACATGCAAGGTGTGTGTGGAAGAGTCTCCCATGTGGGCTAGGCGGTTACGCACTCTCAATTGTGTGCGATAATGCTTGGCCACATTTTTCCACATATATCAACTGCCATATCCCAAGTCTATGATACTTCCTTGGTCTCTTCCCAATTTTATAATACGTTCAAACATCTAGGAGGACAAGTGGAGGGTTGGCACAAGGAATCTTGCCACCTCATCCTACTTTCCCCATTATTTAACTTGCACTCTTGGACCTTCTATACCTCCCCCACATGGGCCTATCCTATATGGAGGGAATAACCCAATATAATATCCATCTCCACCTATTGTATATTACTTCTTCCATGGACTTTGGGCCATATCTCATTAAATGCAGGCATGGGACCGCCTAGGTGGAGGCGTGGCACATGGAGGAACCATGCCACCTTACATTTTATAATATTACTCCATGGATTATGTACATCACAACTTATGGGTCCTCTTATGTGGAAGGGTGGCACATGGTCATGAGAGTGCTCTCAACGGAAGCAAGAACGGAAGAAGGAGAGAGAGAGAGACAGAGAGCCACAAGTTTTGGTGGGTGCAGAACCACCCTAATCTTCTTTTTCATTCATTTATATATGTGTTTGAGTATTGTACATAACTGGGGTAAAGGCACAGTGACCTTTAACCCCCACAACCTCCCACTTAAAGGACAATGTGCCTTTAAGGGAGAACAACCAATGAGCATACTATCCAATGCCCATCAATACACGACAATACTCAAACCGCTGACTAGGTAGACTCTTCGTCAGCATATCTGCAGGGTTATCATCTGTATGAACCTTGAAAAGCTCTATGCACTTGTCCTCAAGTACCTCCCTGATGAAATGGTACCTGACCTCAATGTGTTTGGTCTTTGCATGAAAGACCGGATTCCGTGCTAGCTGAATAGCACTCATGGAATCACTATGCAATGTCGGTACACCTGTATGAATCCTCAAATCTCCCACTAGCCGATCAAGCCATATAGCCTCCTTACAACCCTCTGTGGCTGCAACATACTCAGCCTCTATGGTAGACAAAGCCACGCACTTCTGTATGAACCTTGAAAAGCTCTATGCACTTGTCCTCAAGTACCTCCCTGATGAAATGGTACCTGACCTCAATGTGTTTGGTCTTTGCATGAAAGACCGGATTCCGTGCTAGCTGAATAGCACTCATGGAATCACTATGCAATGTCGGTACACCTGTATGAATCCCCAAATCTCCCACTAGCTGATCAAGCCATATAGCCTCCTTACAACCCTCTGTGGCTGCAACATACTCAGCCTCTATGGTAGACAAAGCCACGCACTTCTGTGCACGAGACATCCATGACACTGCACCACCTGCAAAGGTGAACACATAACCAGAAGTGGATCTCCTACTATCCACATGCCCTGCATAGTCTGAATCTGTGTACCCAAGTACACGCATGTCTCCTTTACCAAAGAAAATGCACATCTCCTTGGTACCCTTCATGTACCTCATGATGCACTTAACTGCCTCCCAATGCCTCTTTCCTGGATTAGCCATATACCGGCTAACAACTCCCACTACAAATGCAATGTCTGGTCTAGTAGCTATCATAGCATACATAAGACTCCCAACTGCTGATGCATAAGGAACCTTGGCCATCATGGCCCTTTCCTCATCTGATTTGGGACTATTTGTATGACTCAGTTTCACATATGGAGGCAATGGAGTACTCACTGCCTTCCCCCCCTCCATATTGAAATGCTGCAATACTTTTGTAACATACTCTTTTTGTGAAAGCCAAAGGAGTTTCCTACTCCGATCACGCGTGATGCGCATACCAAGAATATGACCTGCAAGTCCCAAATCCTTCATATCAAAGGCCTCATGCAGCTTGGCCTTTAATGCATCTAGTTCATAAGTATTCTTGCTAGCCAATAGCATATCATCCACATATAGTGCCAAGATTATCAGGCTATTATCCTTAGCCCTTTTAGTGTAGAGACAGTGTTCAATTTCACTCCTTCTAAAACCCTGGGACCGAATGAAAGCATCAAACTTCTGATACCATTCTCTAGGCGCTTGCTTAAGACCATAGAGACTCTTCTTTAGCTTGCAAACTAAATGCTCTTTGCCCTTTTCTTCAAAGCCTTCTGGCTGCACCATGTAAATTTCCTCATGCAAATCCCCATGCAAGAAAGCTGTCTTGACATCCATCTGCATAAGCTCCATATCCTCTAATGCCACTAGTCCAAGCATGCATCTAAGTGTGGTCATCTTCACAACCGGAGAGAATATCTCATCAAAGTCCACACCCTTCTCTTGCTTGAACCCTTTAGCAACCAAACGGGCCTTGTACCTAGGCACATCATCACCTGTGACCTTCATTTTGTAGACCCATTTACATGGCAATGCTTTTTTTCCATGTGGCAAAGAAACCAAGTCCCAAGTCTTATTCTTCATAAGTGAACTCATCTCTGATTGCATAGCATACTCCCACTTGCGTTGATCCTCATGCATCATAGCCTCTCTATAGCAACAAGAATCCCCGCATCAGTAAGCATCACATAGTCTACCCTTGGAACAAACCTATCAGGCGGTCTAGACACTCTAGATGATCTTCTCAAGGGCATTTTAGCTTGCTGTCCCGTTTGCATATCAGCCATATTTGGCTCATCATTTCCACCACTAGATGATCCAACATCTACCCTTGATTGTATACCTGTGGGAGTACTTGGTGGTACCATTTCTTGCACATTTGGTGCATGGACAACTTGCTGTCTATCAAGATATGCAGGTGGATTCACATCCTGGAAAGTGATTCTCCTCATTTTCACATCCCTCATGGGTGCCTTATGCATCTTCTTCTCATTGAAGACCACATCATGGCTGCATATGATCTTCTTTGCTTCTGGATCCCAGAGACGATAGCCCCTCTCTCCACTTTCACCATAACCTAGAAAGATGCATTTCCTAGACTTAGGATCTAGCTTCTTTCGAAGCTCTTTTGGCACATGTGCATATGCCTCACACCCAAATATACGCAAATGAGAGTAAGAGGGCTTCTTGCAACTCCATGCCTCTTCAGGAATACCACCATCCAAACTCTTACTAGGTGATCTATTGATCACATGCACTGCAGTCTTCATTGCCTCAGCCCAGAAACCACCAAAAAGACTTGCATTGGAAAGCATGCATTGCAACCTTTCTTGAATGGTACGGTTCATCTTTTCTGCAACTAGATTTTGCTCTGGAGTACGAGGGGATGTGAGCTCCCTCTTAATCCCACGTGTATCACAGAAATGCTGAAAGTCATGAGAGAGATACTCTCCACCATTGTCAGTCCGTAGGCATTTAAGCATTCTACCTAACTGATTCTCAACCAAGGCCAGCCATTTCTGAAATACCTGGAACACATCACTCTTCCGAGCTATAGCATAAGCCCACATTTGCCTAGTTGCATCATCAATGAATGTCACATAGTATTCAGCCCCGCCTAATGACTGTGTAGGCATGGGACCGCATACATCTGAATGCACCAAATCAAGCTTTTCAAACTCTTTCTTTCCCCTTCTTTTATGGGCTGATTTAGTATGCTTCCCATAGAGACAGTGCTTACAAAATTCAAAATCAGAGAAACTCAAATGTGGTACATAACCCAAACGGCATAAGAGTTTCATTCCATTCTGGCTCATGTGCCCCAACCTGCAATGCCACAAAGAAGTGCTTGGATGCTCAGTTATTGCAACAACATGATCAAATACCCCTGATACATGTAAGGGATACAAAGTCCCACACTTGGCACCCCTAGCCAAAAGCATAGAGCCCTTTTGAATTTTCCAACTCTGAAAGCCAAAAGTGGTATGAAAACCAGCATCATCTAGCTGACCCACTGAAATAAGACTCTTGGTCAACTTAGGCACATGTCTCACATGTTTCAAAATAAATGCAGACCCATTTGCAAAAGAAAACTTTATGTCACCTACTCCCACTATGTCACATGCATAGTCATTTCCAAGATGCACACAACCTGTCTTTCCACTGTCATAAGTGGAGAACCATTCCCTATGGGGAGTAACATGGAATGAAGCACCAGAATCCAAAATCCAATCCTGGGAAATCTCCCACTATGTCACATGCATAGTCATTTCCAAGATGCACACAACCTGTCTTTCCACTGTCATAAGTGGAGAACCATTCCCTATGGGGAGTAACATGGAATGAAGCACCAGAATCCAAAATCCAATCCTGGGAAAATGCATCATCTGAAGTGGTAAGCAACTCTGCAGATAAACTAGACATGAAGAGAACGTCATTGTCACTATCATGTGTGACTACATTGATCTCCTCGATCTTCACTTTTCCTTTGTCCTCCCTTGGACTCTCTTTCTTTTGATTTGCACCCCAATTTGCATTCTTTTTCTTATCCTTTTGCTCTCTTTTCAGCTTGTAACAATCCTTTTTCATATGGCCCTTCTTGCCACAATGGTAACACTCAATGTTCTGTGCCCTGGATTTGCTACGAGACTTCCCTCTTTCTTGGGACTTCCCCCTGAACTGTGATCTGCCCCTTTGCACATTTAAGGCTGCATCCTGCTTGTTGCCATCCATAGACTTGCGTCTAATCTCCTCGGCCAACAAGCTACCCACAACATCATTAAATTTCAGTACTCCACTAGGTGCAGAGTTACTGATAGCTGTACGGAAGCTATCCCATGAGGATGGCAATGAACATAAGAGAAATATTGCCTTAGTCTCCGCGTCAAAATTCATTTTCTGAGCCTGAAGCTGGCTGAAAATAATATTAAATTCATTCAAGTGAGAAGCAATGGAGACTCCTTCCTTCATCTGCAGCTCAAACAACCTCTTCATGAAGTAACTTTATTAGAGGCAGTTTCCTTTTCATAAGTGGCACACAGTTTCTTCCATAAATCTTCTGTAGTCTGCTCATTTACTACTGTGAAATAAACTGACTCTGCAAGATGAAGTCTAATAGTAGACTTTGCTAATGCATCCAATTCATTCCAATCATCCTCAGACTATTTGCAAGCTTAGCTTCAATCCATGCCAAGGGTTTAATCTGCTTCTTTTGAATAAGCACATCCCTTATTTGTTCTTTCCACAAAGAAAAGTTTGTCCCATCAAACTTTTTAATGCTGAAAAACTCCTTTTCAGACATGGAAGAGGATGCCATGATGCAAATGAAACAAAATCCCAAATGCTAGTGTCTGCAAGAGAGAATCACACCAAATACCAGGTGCACGCAAATGTGTATGCCACAATAGAGTGAAATATCACCAAAACTCAAAGCTCAAAGCATCAAAAGATGCATCTGACTCATGTGCATATACTATGCATCCATATGAGCAAATCTAGCCCAAAAGAAAATGTCAATAAGTGCCAAATGACTCAAGCATAAACACTGTCCACTGGCATATGCATTAATAATATCTCATCCAAGAGAGCATAGCACTGATAGTGCATCACCTGCAATGTGTCAAAGTTGTCCCTCAGCATAAAATAGCATCCATTTGCAAAGCGTCCATAAAAATAGCATCCCACAAGGCAATTTGGGCCTATCAGCGCATCCAATAAGGACTGCAATGCATCCAAATGGAGAAGGACTAAGAGTTACAAAATGGAGGACTAAGAGTTACAAAATGGAGAAGGACTAAGAGTTACAAAATGGGCAAGGTACATTGGTGGAATGACTCAAAGAAGCCATGGAGAAGGACTAAGAGTTACAAAATGTGTTGAAGCAAATGAAGAAAGCGGTAGTAACTCTTTAAAGGTGAAGCCTTGCCATTAATCTCTATCTTTCCTCCGGCTTGGGAGAGGAGGATGTCCACGTGAGAGAAGAAGTAGGGACCTTCCCCTAGGTCCTATAACGAGGATAGGATAAAACCCCATTCCATCGTCTCATAAGCCTTATCAAATTCAAATGTGCTGCCCTTGAATAAATCCTTTCATCCACTACAACCAAATGCACACCACGAATGAGCGCACACTGCTCAAACTGCAACCAGAGTGATCTGCATAAGGTATGCTCAAAAAATCATGGTCCCACGGTAATGACCGCTACTGAAAATAGAACCTGAGATGCCTCAAAACATGGGCACCATTGCATAATTGGACTCAGCAAGAAAATCTGCAGATATCTCTCTTCTGTCGGAACTCCAAAATCCCAACCAATGAGTGAGAAATGGGAGTCAACAGTTATCCACTGCCATGTGGCATAAATCTTAGGTTTCAAAACCTTAGAATGAAAAATGCATAACAGAGAGACGAAATCGAATACACAGAGATATAGAACTCTGAAAATCCTCCACTGAATCATGCAAGAACTGACAGGTAGGGGTTTTTGGGCGTCCGGAATGCAATGGGACAGACGGTTTTGGAAACCGTGGTCTCAATCACTGGGTCCAACACATGGACTGAAACAGAGCTGTTTGTAAACTCCACCGGAGTGCGAATGATGAGCAACATAGAAGTTTTAGGACCTCCTGAGTCCACCGGAACTGACAGATCTGCAAATGGTTGCTCTAAACTTGAGTTCCAACACCCGGGCAAAAAACGCAGAAACTGACACTGTGAGTCAGAAATCCAATGAAATGATCCCAGATTCAAGAATGAAGGTGTTTCCAAGCTCCTGAAGTGAAGTGGACACCGAAAGCAAGTAATAGTTGCCTCTACAAGTCAATATGGAGTCTCTGTCATCGAACGGAACAGGGAAAAGCTCAAAAAATGACTTTTTCTTTGAAAACACTTAACAGGCTCACAAAACCACTTCGCAAAACCAAAGTGACTTTTCCAAAGGTTCCTCCAAGGTCTCTGCACACTCGGATGCAAGTAAAGTCACGCACAAAGCTTCCCACAGAGCTTCTCCTATTTCCCACAGAGCTGCTGAGCTTCAAGCATTCACGCACGCTCAGCTAGATCACCCGGGCTTTGATACCAGTTGAGAGTGCTCTCAACGGAAGCAAGAACGGAAGGAGAGAGAGAGAGACAGAGAGCCACAAGTTTTGGTGGGTGCAGAACCACCCTAATCTTCTTTTTCATTCATTTATATATGTGTTTGAGTATTGTACATAACTGGGGTAAAGGCATAGTGACCTTTAACCCCCACAGGTCATGCCCTACCACCTCAGCCCTGGGCCCTATGCACACCATATTTTATTATACTATTGCCACACATACAAGCACACACACATATTTATGCCTTTTTCATTGGTCAAATTTATCCATAACACTGCCCAAAGTTGAGATGCAGTCATGTCTACCTCGTTAGGATCAATAACATTATTAATTGCAGGTTCAACTTGATTAGGTAGTACCGCTCTTATGGTGTAAAAAGATGTAATGGTAAGTAGGATTATCATTATCAAGGTGCATAAATTGAGTTTCCTTCGTACTTGGCAGATCTATTATGGCCAATATATGCATCCAATTTAGTGAGTCTTTTAACTCAGGTATAGGAGCACACCAAGAGTCTTCAAGACCAAAGTAGTGGCCTAGTTTGTTGATTGGCACCCTTGAAAGGTCTTGAGCTTGATTAGGAAATTCAACATTCTTAGGATTAGTGGATTGGGATGTCACTATTTGCCCATTCATCCAAAAGGTCTCTCCAAAGGGTTGGGTTTCCTCATAGCAATGTCACAATAGGCATCTTCACCCCTGTGAATAAAAATAAGGCTAAACTAGCAAAGTCTCATGAACCCATGGTTGGCTCCAATCTGATTAATTTTGGCTCCTCAAACCATAAAAGCACCTACCATCATTCTCTCTTAAGTGTTGTAGGGGGGTCTTCTTCAATTATCCGCTACATTAGGGTGGATCCCTCTATTGAAGGGCACAACACACCTTCTTCATTTACCTTGTCAAGGTATTTGCACGGCTTTTGAGGCTTGAGTCTTTATCTCCTGTCTTGGCTGAATAGTATTAGCACTCTTGCTTGCCCTGACTCACATTCCTCTTGGCACTTACGTACCAATTTATGTGCCTTGGTGAGACTTTGTTTCTCCACCCATGGTTTGGGATATTCACTGTGACTCTTAGGTGTCATGGCTTGGCCATGGGTTGAGGCCCTTATTGTTCCCTCATTTGCCTTATGTAGGTGCTTGTTGCTATTGCCGTTTGAGAAAGTACCACCAGAGGAAGATGATGTTGCTAGGGAGGCTATATCTTCATCCAATCCATCTTGGATGATGACCTTATTGTGTCCCTTCCCAATCTTCATTGCACCATTGGTGCTTACTCGTGCTGATTCCGTTGCCTCCCTAGGTTGTGACGTGCTACCTTTATCCCTTTTGGCTTGTTTACGAAGGTGTTTATTAAGGGATTTAGCTTGCAACCTCGTGATTACATGCAAGGATACTGATAATGCTTGGCCTCTCTCAATGCTTAACAAGTTAAGGTTGTGGACTTAGATGGCCTTCTCATCAAGCAATCCTTAAAAACATGGTCCACACCACACCCAGTGCACAATGGCGGTGGTGTATTAAGCATTTATGCACATGTGATCGGCTAATTATATTGCCCCTTATATGGACACTCATTGGCATATGGCATTGAATGGGTTGTGTCTTGGTCGAGTTGTTCCTGTCTCCCATTATTTGAGAAATTGGTGCCGTTTGGTAAACCGGAACGTATTGGTCATCTTGTATAATGTAATGTCATATAATGCTATACCGATTTGCATTGTCACGTAATTCGTGGTGGTGGTGGTTGATGTGCGAGAACTGGTGGGGGTAATGGAATATTATGAGTCCTAATTGGTCGCTCCTTGTATTGCCAATTGTGTTTGATTGGAAGGATTGCATGGTGCAAGCAATGTTAGTTGTGGCCTTTGTTGATACATGGGTTGAGGAGTCACCCTAGGATAATGACATTGGGGTGTGTCATAATTTTCCCAACGAACACAATGGACACACTAAGACAAGGGCACTCCTTAGTGGGATGATTTCCATTGCATACCACCCCACACCATATGTTATCTCTTTGTGGAAATAGATGGGGTTTGCTAGGAGTATCTTTCAATGTTTTTGCCTTCCATTGCTGACCCAACTCATTCAATAAATCGGTGGCCACCTCTTCCATGTTTAGTACCTGGGCGTCATGCTTGGATCCGTAGCTACTTCTAAGGTTGAAGCCTTTTGTGACATATCAAAGGAACCTAAGGATTTATCCTTTTGGGGCTTCTCCCTCATGTTATCCCCTAGGTGTATCGCTATCTTGCTACATAGCTCAAACGATTTGGGTTTCATAGTAAACACATGATCATGTAGGCTTAGTATCTCCTAGCCCAATGAGCAAGCGTGGCAGCAGCTTTGCATCACTCATTCTCTCTTGGTGTTCACATCGCGAGTTGAGATGTTTAATCTTGGCGATATGGTCTCTTAAGGACTCACTCTCCTTCAGCTTCACCTCATAATGGTGGTTATGGCACTTGGGACCACTAGGGGCAAACCCTACAATGAAAGATTTACACAATGTATCCCAATTGATCTTTTCTTTCAAAATTTAATGCTCTGAACCATTGTCCAACCTTGCCATCCAAGCTTAAGCCAAAAGCGTTGACCTTGTCTAGATCCCCAATATAACCAAAAGACCCACAGATTTGTTCAAATCCCTCAACATGGGAGACTGGGTCTCCTTCTCCTACAAACTTGGTGATTAGCTTGGAGATTGTGATAGGCTTGCTCCTTGAAGGGTTGGTATCCCTTCCTGAAAAAGTTGGAGCTGGTGTTGCGCTTCCTAGCACTTGCGCTAGGATTTTCATAGCTTTGTCCGTAAGGACCGTTTGCAATATAGGAGGAGGTTGTGGAATGGTGGGCCCTGTCCCGTACATTGGTGGTGCTGATGAAGGGTTCCATGGATTTGATTGCACAAGGTTGGGATGGGAGGATCCAGGCCCAATAGGCATTTGCATTGTGACTTGGGTTGGGTTGGGCCTAACAGGTTGGACTGGAGGTCCTCTAGAGGGTGGTATGTTGTCTGCAGGCATAGGCCTATAAGGGGCAGTTGTTGGGTAGGGAATATCTCCCATGTTTTCTCGCCAAGGAGGAATCATAGGGGCTTCCAAGGTGGAGGGCCTTAATTATGGGCCTTTGAGGTTACTCTTCTGCCCCCTTCACTCTAGCATTTTGGGACCCTTGATTTCTCGAGTAATGCTTCTAACATTAGTGGTTGGGCTAGCATTTGAGGCTCAGTCTTTGCCCTAGTCTACCCAACAAATGGGTTGCCATTTCTGCAGGTGGGTCACTCAGCCCAAACCTTCCTAGCATGTTTACAAACGAGTCTCGTATTTGCAATGCTGTGGAAGGAGTAGGTGATTGAGGACGTACCGAACTAGAGTTAGTTGGGATTTTCACCCATCTCCTCTCCATCAAAGCTCATTGAATCTTCAGAGCTGGACAACTTAGCTTGGGATGGTCCGTGCACTAAGTGGGCACTAAGTATTGAGGATCCTGACTGAATAGTTGTGAAACTCGACACATAGCTTAGCAATCCATCTTGGAAGGGTGCTCGTTAGCTATTCACAGAGTCTGCACCGCCTCTTAAATCTTGGCAAGTGTGCCTGATACTGTGTGATCCCTTTGGGGAGGGAAGGCTTTGGTAAAGGCTCCTTCCCTTCATAAACGAAAATGACGTGGATTTTTTATGATTGCCATTTTTGTCCCCATTTTTTTCTCCCCCTTTCTCTGTCTCTGTCTCTGTCTCTCTCTCTTCTTCTTCTTCTTCTCTCTCTCAGCTTCCATGGCAAGCCTTTTGATGCCTATTTAGTCCTTGTGGCCAAGTCCGACTCCAACTGCTAGATGTTTTTATGCTGGGATTTGCTACGTGATGTGAGGCAATGTGCTCCCTCCTCTGCATTCTTCTCATTCGGTCTTCTATTGGGCACGTAGTTAATGCATCTGCAGCCCTCAGAGCGTCACGCTTTTCGTAGAGCTTGTGGATTGCTCCCACAAGTTCTGTGATGCTACTTGGAGCTTGTGCTCGAGCTTGATATTCTATGCCTGAGTCATCTTTCGGTAGCTCGAATTTTGTTTCTTTGTGAGCTTGCACCTGGGGTGGCACCCAATGCTCCACAATGTATGGAGGGTTTTGGCACACTCTGCCCATTCTCGGCTAAGTATGTTCCAAGCCACGTCCAGAGAATCAGGTAGGATCTACACACTATGTGTAAGAAATTGTGCTACAAGTGGCTGCTAAAGTTGCATTCGAGTCAACCATGGGCTGTCATTGCTAGGTATTGGATTGAGCAGGCAGGCATGAATTACTTCTTTCTGAATTCTTGATAAAGATTAGACAATCAGAGATACTGAATAAGCTCATTCTGAGATGGTGCAAGGGACTGGGAGAAGTGGAATGGAGAGGTGCGACACGAATGGAGAGTGATCGATCGTTAGGCTTTAACATATGGATCACTAAATGGCCTTACATCAATTTGGTGGCACCTTCTCAAATTAGGCCAAGGTTAGTAAAAAGTTGAATGATCGAGGCATTACTTCTTGGTTGCATTTGTGGAATCCTCACACGAAGCAATTTAGACCAGTTGAGGACATAGCTACACAGTTCGTCTTGTCAGGTAGCAAGAAGAGCTTTTTGGGAGCTACCTTTGCAGAGTCCGCTACGAATGGCCTACTAGCAGGCTGTACTGTTGGCCCCTGGATTTAAGGGGATGGGTAGACAGGAAAGGTAGGGATGTGTCTCGGATTACGCACAATAAAACTTTGTTCCAATTTGGAGGCGGTGGAGGCAACATAATAATTGATACAAAATGTCACGGGCAGAGCCTTGCTCCTTTTGATCAGCTTGCTGTGTGGAGTATGCGCCTGCGCCGCACGATATGGTCAGCCATCCTTTCCCTCATATTGAACTTCCTACTCTGGCAATGTTTGGCCCTTGTTAGACCAGTTGGCCCGTTGTTCGGTTTCTTTTTTAGAAGTTGGGGTTTGAGACTTTTGTTAACTGTCCTACGAGGAGAACGGGGGTCTGCAGTACTAGTTAGGTCTTCTTTGAAATCTCGTGAGCTATTTTTGTGGAAGGGATGGTTCATACATTGCTGTAGTGATTTCGGTTGATGGTTTTGATTTTAATGTGGTCAGTATGTATGCTCCTGGAATGAGCGTTGGTTTGCCTTGAATACTCAGATGTAGGCAGGATAGATAGGATGTATGTATCAGAAGAGGGCTAGTGGTTGCCAGCTCCCATGAAGGGGGAGTATGTGGTTCAATCCTACCTTTTAGATCATCTTCCTTTAGTTTGGTCGTTCAATCTACCTGTAACTATTGCCCGCTCCTTGGATACTCCTTTTAAAATGGCTGGCTGTTAAAAAGTTCTGCAACATGATTCGGGCTACTTGGAAACGGGTTAGTGTTCAGTTTGATGAGCCATGTCAAAGATTTTTTTTTTGCCGAAAAAACAGTGCTAATTATATTACTTCGAAAACAAGATACAAGAGGTCAGCATTGTAGCTGATGGGCTGCATTCACAAATCGGACGCAGCCCAAAAAGGTAACAAAAGTAAAGCTCTCTCTCACGGAGGGATAAGGCGAGTGTGAATGAACAGACAGAGAGGTGGTGAGTAGCGCCACCGAAGGCCCTGCGAAGTCTGCTCGAAGAAGAGGCCCTGTGTGTCCCAAACCCAGAGGAAACGTCTCCGCTTCTCCCGACCGGCCCGGGAGTCCCTCTGTATCTGGTCCCATTGGCCTCTGAGGGTATTTATAATCTCGCTCCAAATGTCAGTCATGATCTGGGCAGTCGATAAGGAGGTGCCACCGAGGATCTGCGCGCAGCGCGAGGTCCAAATGTGCCATCCCGCGATGCTGCTAATAATCTCCCAGACTGGCTGCCTCTCCTGAGCTCCTGTGTCAGCCTCTGCCAGGTGCTGCGGGTTACTCTCGAGCGGCCCCCACGTCCCCTCCCCTGTGTGATAAGGAATGTGGGGTCCTGCTGACATGCCTCGAATAAGTGATGAAAACCAGGTGCAGTGCTGCACCAACAGAACGCGCCCCAAGTGATCAATCCTAGCTCCGGTGCTGCGCAAGTAAGAATCCCGAAAGTCCACCTCCACACTTCCTGGGCGCGAGTGCAACTCCACAAGCAGTGTTTTGGTGACTCCTCATCCTCATGACAGGACAACGTCCGTCCTGGCCTATCTGCCGCAACCAGCTCCCCACTGGAAGACCTTTGTGGGCAAGAAGCCACAGGAAGTAGGAGATCTTCCGCGGCCGCCAGCTCTCCCACAAGGCCTGCAAAAAGAACCTGGAAATACCCTGTGCATACCAGCTGGGCCGCTGGGTGGGAGGGCGGCTTTGCATCCTCCCAAGAACTCGCCTGCCCAATGTCGTGCTGTAGGCAAAGAAAGAGGTCGGCCCCTGACCTGTCACAATCTCTGGCCATCTCCACTCTCCTAGGTCCCAATCAAGCTCTGACAAGGCCCGCCCCTCCCAGAGCCAGAGTCGCCAAGGCTGCAGCTGATCCTGCTCTATGCTAGGATCGGTCCGCCAAACCTTCCCCATGAGGCCTACGACCCGAACCCTCTGCCATGGGAGTAGGGGGTCGATGAGCGCATCCTCTCTCCTGAGTCGTCCATCCCCCATAACCGCGAAGAAGGAAACAGAGGAGCCGTCCATCCGCCCTGCGACCACCAGTGATATGCCACGGGGGGTGAACTGTTCCAGCCAACGGTCATCACCAGGCATGAGGATCTTAAGCTCAGGTGGAACCAACCAATCAGCTGGAATCGCGCCGTCGATCTCCGTACGTCTCGCCTGGGCTCCACGGGCACCTCCAGCTATGTCTGCAAGATCAGCAAAACCTCCAAATGTCTATACGTGTCCCTCCAAACTCGAAGGGACCGGGCTGGCCCCCGCATCCAGCCGTCCCACCTGATGTGTGATCTCTCCCCCAACTGAAGGCCCTCGGCATCTCTGACCTGATCATTCCAGATAAGCGGCTGGGGATCGATCTCCTTCTGACAGCTAGGAGGGGACTGAATGAGACTGAGGCGGAGCTGCCTCCAAACCATGAGGAGGCTACGAACGAGTGGGGAGCGGGGCGGAAGTGAAGATCCACCTGAG
Source organism: Dipteris shenzhenensis (assembly GCF_047967505.1). Lineage (NCBI taxonomy): Eukaryota > Viridiplantae > Streptophyta > Polypodiopsida > Gleicheniales > Dipteridaceae > Dipteris > Dipteris shenzhenensis. The sequence continues at coordinate 14,689,213 of NC_141613.1, read as the reverse complement.
GGACGGAAGCCACTCTCCACCTCGGCGCGGGACACAAGAACCGACCCCCTGCTGAAGTAGCATCTTCCACGTCTGCCCCCCGGGGTCAAACCGCGGATGACTAGCTTGCCTAACAAGGCCTGACTTTGAAGCTCTGGATCGATGACCCCCAGGCCACCCTCAGCCTGCGGAAGAATGACTGTTTGCCAAGCAACCCTGGCTTTGGTATCTCTGAGGCCATCCTCCCCGGACCAAAGGAAGTTCCGAACCAACCTCCTAAGCTGTGCCACACTGGATCTCGAGAAACACCAACAGGAAGCCACATACCAAGCCGTGGCTAGGAGGACCTGGTTGACTACCAGGGCACGACCTGCAAGGGAGAGCTTAGCAGTGCTCCAGAAAGCCAGCTTCCGTCGGATGGAATCTAGCACCGGGAGAAACTGCTGAGCTGGCGTGATATCCAGGCCGACCTGAAAACCAAGATATCTAGCTGTCTGTCCCCGCGGGATCCACCTGAAACCCAAAAACCTCCCCCACTGAGAGCACGCCCCGGGGTCTGTGAGAAAACCAACTGATTTGTTCCAGTTGATTTTCGCACCAGCAGCCGAACAGAAGACCTCCAGGGCCATCCTCACCCTCTCCAGCATCATCTCATCGTCCTGGACATACAGTGCTGTGTCATCCGTGTACTCCGAGTCCTCCCGGAGTGGAAGGCGAACACCCCTGATCCCAGTAGACCTCGCTCGAAGGTAGTATGTCATAGCCTCAGCGAAGAAGAGAAACAGGTAAGGAGCAAGGGGGCAGCCCTGACGCACTGATCTCTCCAGACTAAAACGCTCACCCATCCTGCCGCCAATGATGACCCTGCTAGAAGCTGTCCTGTACAACGCTGAAATACCCTGAATCCATCCTGTTGGGAAACCTAGTCGCTCCAGAGTCCCCTCCAGAAAGGACCAGTCCACTCGATCGTAGGCCTTCTCAAAGTCAAGAAGTAGGATTGCTAGGTGTGATCCACTGTGCTGAGCCCACTCCGCCGCCTCTGAGAAGGTGAAGACATTATCCAGGATACTGCGATCTTGGACAAAGCCTATCTGAGTGTCATGAATGAGGTCTGGAAGTAGAGGCCGAACTCTGGCGCTGATCATCTTGGCAAGGATTTTGTAGGCAGTGGTAAGGAGGGTGATCGGGCGCCACTGACGGATCTCCTGTCTATCTCCTCCCTTCGAGATGAGGCAAATCAGTCCCAAGGAGAGGCTTTCTGGCATATAACCGCTGCTGAAAATCCTTTGAAGAGCTGCTAGGAGAGGCTGATGGATATGATCCCAGAAGGAGGTGAAGAATGCCCGGGATAGCCCATCCTCGCCCGGGCATTTCTGCCCGTCGATGGCCATTAAGGCCTCCAACATCTCGTCCGTGGTAAACGGTGCCAACAACGTCGCCTGCATGCTGGGCTGGACCAGGGATGGAATGTGCCTCCACACCTCCTCACGGGAGCGTCGAGTGCGAGGGGCAAGCGGCTCCTGCTGGAAAAGGGTCCTGTAGAAGTCGGTAGCCAACCCCAAGACCTCACCCGGATCCGTAACAATGTGCCCCTCCGCTGTCCTGAGACTCCGAAGCTGATCACCTGCTGCTGCTCTCTGGCCATGCGTCCTGAAGAACTCCCTGCACATCCGGTCACCCTTCCGAGCCCAGAAGGAGAGAGAGGCGTGATAGGAAAACTCTGAACGGCGCTGGAGGGTCTCCTCAAGAAGGGCTCTAGCTCGAAGGGCCTGGATCCGAAGCTCCTGCGAGCCCGGGGCTGCCTGCTGGAGTCGCTGAATGGAGGCGAGGTCCCTCCGAAGAGCTCTCTCTCTGCCCCACCACTCCTGTCGAACCTGTAGGGCTGCGAGCTGGCAAATCTGGCTGGACTCCTGCAAAGCCTGCGCCACCGAATCAACCAGATCCACACACTCGCCCCAATCTCTGTCCCATAGACTGCATATACTGCTGCGCACGTCCACCCTCGAGAAAATGGAGTTGGGAATCCGGCATGAACGGGGGGGAAGGGCCTGAACTGCCGAGTCTAATGATAAGAGCACAGGCGCATGGTCGGAAAGTGTCGTCCCTGGAACTATACCTGCCTGACCGCCTCTGTTGATGGCCCAATCACTAACATAAAATCTATCCAGCCTCTCCAGGAGTCTACCTCCTTCCCTGCGGAAGCCCCACGAGAAGTCCAAGCTCCCGTGCCAACGCCGGAAGGACGGGTCTCTCCAACTGTCCCCACCTCCTGTCGCGAAGATGAATGAGTCCCAAGCGGACTGCTCTGCCTGAGACATACCTGTAAACTCCGGTCCTCTGCCTTGCTGGTCCTCCAAGGTCTCCAGATTGTTGAAGTCACCTCCAACAATCCAAGAATCCATGTCTGGGAGAATCCCTGTAAGTGTCCTCCAGAAGGTGGCTCTGCAACGGAGGTCTGTGGGAGCATAAATGTTGAGGATTCCTATTCTGGAACCCTCCAGTTCCAGGCCTACCCAAAGGGCACGGCCTGGGATCAACGTGCCATGACCGAAGACTCCCTGGGCTAGCTGCTCGCACACGGAAGTACAGACACCACCACTCCTCCCCTGTGCGCCGATCGAGGGCTCCCAATAAGTGTGAGAGCGTCCAGGGAGAATCTTCCCGCAGCTACGGGAGTGAGCTGCAGAAAGCTTGTGCTCCTAGAGCAGAAGTACATCCAAACGACCAATCACTGCTGGCTGAAGTTCCTGTCTCAAAATGAGCTTCCTAGGACCACGGGTGCCAGAAGAGTGAAACCCGTTCACATTCCAGGATACGAGGTGTAGGCTCATGGTGAGGACTGGGAGGCTGCGAACAACTGTCTGCTCGTGGTCGAAGTCGATGAAGAAGCTGACATTTCGGAGTGGAGGCGCTGACGCTTATGAGAAGGTTCGGAGGGGGAGGCGGGGTCGTCCTGCCCGTTCTTCAACACCTTTAGCAAAGGCGAGAGGCCTTTGGTGCCATGAGCGAATGCTTTCTCGAGCCAGCTCGAGATCTCTGAAGTAGTCATCCCGTAGAAGGCTCGGAGTTTCTGAGGAGTCCAGGCTCTGACATCCTGGGGGAGGGGCCATGACGGGGGGGCCTGAGGATCACAATCAGTCTGAAGCGTTTGGCGGCGCAACGCCACCGCAGGCGCACGTCACCCTCGGACCACTGAGTCTCGAGAAGCTGCCCACCGGACGGGCCTATCCAGGAGCAAACCTGAGCGTGCGTCTGCTCCGTGAGAGCCTCCCAGACCGAGTCGTCTGTCCAAGTCTCGGTGCCGTCACTGAGGAACGTGAAAGCAAAGCTAGGGCCATCCCTAGGGGCCAAGGCGGCTATCTTCCCATCCGCCCCTTTGCGGAGCAGGAAGATATTGATGTCGAGGCAAGCAGGGAAGGTCCCGAGGTCGGCCACATCCAAGTAGTCCTAGGGGCCAGATCTGTAAAAGTCGCGAGGAAGCTCTCTCTCCTGAAGCTGAGGCCCATCAGAGTCTGCCACTGAGGGGCTAGCGGACAGAGAAGCCTGCTCCAGTGGTGGTGTAGACTCAAGGTGTCCTACCAGTGGAGGGGGAGGGGGAGGAGGCTGGGGGATAGGCGACTCAGACTCCTCGGAGGCGACTAGCGGAGGAGGTGGAGGAGGGGGAGCGGGGGCTGTCCTCGGCTGAGGAGCCGTCGGTGCAGCTAACTCTGCAGGAGAGCTGAGAGAGGCGGGGGGGGGGGGATGGGGATGCATCTGGAACTGGGGCTCAGAAGGAGGAGGAGGAGACTGAGGAGGAAGAGGCGGGGGCTGAAGCTGCGGGTCGGGAGAAGGGGGGTGCAACTGGGGAAGGGGCTGGGAATGAGTGGAAAGAGGCTGGGGAACGGAAGAGAGGGGGACCTGAGGCTGTGAAGGGCGGGCTACCGTCGAAGAAGAAGCTCTCTCAGGTCCCTGGGGCGGCTGCCTGTCAGGTCTCTGAGAGGTGCTGCTGCAGGTTGGGTAACCTCTGCCTCCTTGCCTTTATCAGAAATAATCTTGTTCTTTTCTCTTTTCCTTCTAACCTCAGTCCAACCGCCAGCTAACTCTGGACCGGACTCCGGCTGCCTCTGCTCCTCCTGACGTGGCTGCCCGGAGGGGGGGAGGGGGCGGAGAGGGAGGGGGCGGGGGAGGCCGAGAAGAGCTGGCGAATCGTGGACAAACAGCCGCCAGGTGCCCAAAGCCGTGACACCTCAGGCACTGGCCTGGCTGTCCTGTGACTACTGTCACCACAATGTAAATATCCTAAGTCAAAGTACAGTTGACCATTTATTTGATCATAATTAAAGAGTTTTATATGTGTTAATTACGGTCAAAGAGTTATTTTAATGGTCAAAGGATTGACTACGGTCAAAGATACTTGACTCTAGTCAAGTAAACCTGACTACGGTCAGAGAGTGTTGACTTCGGTCAACAAGACTTGGTATGCGCCAAGAGGGGTTAACCCCGGTTAACCAAGATGTGCCAACCTCGGTTGGAGAGACTTGGCTATAATTAAGGCGCCTTGACCTTGGGTCGAAGCTCTTTAATTATAATCAAGAGTGTTGACTCCGGTCAACCAGAGAAAATATATATATATTTATATATATATATATATATATATATATTTGTTTAGATGTGCACATGTGTTCAGTGGGGACGCCCACCGTGACTAGGATTAGTCCACAGTGTATTATTTGCATGCAAAGCGCTAACAATTAATGGGTACCATGGTGGTGCGCTTTAATTAATTGTTGCAGGTACTAGGAAGGATTATTTTTCCTAAGCGAAATGGGAGCCTGACAAGCATCCAGGAAGCGGTTCGTGTGACCGAGAGCTTTGAAGACTCCAGAATGGCCCTTAGAGGCTTGTAATAGGTTTTAGTCTAGATTTTAGACAAGTGGCATGTTGCCAATTTGAATGGGGCTTGAAGCTCTTGTAAAAAGAAGAATTCTTTTCATGTTTTGGAGAGACTTACGAGACAGCTTGAAGCTGAACTTCTGTAATAGATTTTCTGAAATGAATAAAGACCTTCGGGGGGGTCCAGCCCGACAAATTGTCCTGGGCCCTAGTGTATGTCCAGAGAGAGGGAGTGAGGGAGAGCCTTTGGAGAGCTAATCTCCGTCGTAGAAATAAAGCCAAAGCTGTTTCGTCAATACCGGTTGTATTGGTATCAGAGCCTGGCTTCACAGTTTCTTTAAACTGTGACGATCCAAGAGACAAGGAGAGAAAGAAAGCCTGGACCCACCGTGACCTTGTATTGGTACGGGGTAAGTGTGACGTGCAGGCGCAAGTATATCTGGGCAAAGGAGGTAGTCGCCAAAATTGACGAAAACTAGAAAGCCTGAGCGAATCTGGTTTTAGTAGTACAAGCAATCGACGCAAGCATTAGTTACGGGATTTTATACGGAGGACTCGTCGTGAGCAGAAGATTTTGTCCATCGCCTGGAGCTTCCGATGCTATGCGTCAAGTTGCAAGTATAGACTATCAGGAGATGTAGTTTCGCCACATATGGTCAGGTGTGGAGAAGGTGCGAAGGAGCAGATCCTGAAGACGGAGATTTTTGGCCGGACTTCGTATTCGTGCGACGCTGACGGACGTGCGCGACGAGACGTGGCAGATACGTGTGGATGCTGACGTGGCAGCATATGCATGGTGATGACGTGGCAGTACACGTGGCATCCAGCTCAGAGCTGACGTGGCACACTGACACGTGGCAGCCAGGCTGACAGACCTGTGGTTAGTGTGACCTTGTTCAAGTTAACTGCAGTTAGCTGACCCTGGTCAGGGATTTGGTCAGAGGACAGCCTAACCAGACTGGACTGGTGCAGTTAACCAGTTTGGTTAAGTTAGTGGCCAAGTTACAGACTAACTAGTCTGTCAATGTAACCAGACCAGAACAGAACTGATCTGGTTAGTGTAACCAGCCCGTTACTTTATCCAGTTACTGTTCAAAAAAAAAAAAAAAAAAAAGTTGCAGAGACAGTTTTGGCTATCAATTTTCTCCTGCCTGTCAGACTTTTACTGTCAGAAAGGTAGCAGAAAACCAGAGAAAAGCAGAGAAAAACAGAGCTTTGCAGAAAAAGGAGTGTGCATGCCTTTGAGCAGTAAAAAGAGGGAAAAACAGATGCCTTTTGAAGCCATCTACAGCAGCCAGAAAAGGGCAATATAGTTGATAATGCTTTGGCAACTGTGTGGGTATATGCCTTGAACTGACAGCCAGTACTGGCATAGATTGTGAATGCAAAACACCTCTTGTTGAGGTACCTTTTCTGTTGGAAAAGCAAAGGTAGTGTGCATTAGTTACTTGCACAGTGTGAGAAAAATCTGCAGATCTCAGAATATGGATCAATCACCTATCCAGTGGGATTCTCAAGATAGGGATGTGCATCCAAGACAGAGGAATGTGCCACAAACTCAACAAGAATTTGAACAAATGGTACGCACTCGTATACAAGAGCTGGAAAATCTTAAAAGGGATCCCAGAGCTCAGCATTTGTTTCCAGCAGAAGCTATGCCTAATCCAGTATATGACGTGCCAATGCCAGAGGCACACTCTCGTGTACAGTCTGAGAGAGAGAGATCTCATAGATCTCATAGGAGACGGTCCCATAGTAAAAAGAGATCGAGGCGTCATCACCAATCTCCTAGTCCATCATCGTCTACCTCGAGTTCGATTTCTGTGTCTTCTTCTTCCTTATCAGATAAACCATCCAGGAAAAGAAGGAAACACGAGAAGTCTGGGAAGAGAAGGTCTTCCAAAGCGACCAGGGAATTTAAAGAGGGAGGAAAATCTGTTAAGTTTATGACCTACAATGGACAGTATGGTCATACAGACAAAGCATTGCAGTTTATCAGACAGTTTGATGCTGCATTCGGTACTGAGAAATTTTCAGAATCCTCCAAGTTAAGAATGGTCAGCCTACACTTAACAGCAACGGCTAGTGCATGGTGGAGTGCACTGACCACAGATGGATCAGCCCCAAGAAAGTGGAAGGGCTTCAAGAAAGCCTTCTACCAGCAGTTCATGCCTAAACAGTTTAGAGACCATGTTCTTCAAGATTGGGACAGCTTGCACATGGATGCAGAAGATACAGTGGATGGGTACAACCAAAAGTTTTGGGATGCTTATTTGCAGGTTGCACCGTTCAAAAAGATCTCCAAAGGCACCCAGATGAGGAAGTACAGAGCAGGTCTCACTCCAAGAATTCAGGCAGTAGTGAATGCTTTGGGGGCAAAGAATATTCAAGATCTTATGCATTCAACCTCAGTAGCGAGTCTTGTGCCGCTACAAGATCCATCTACAGTGCCATCCTTGCATGCAGGACGTGCTGATAAAAAGAAAACTGATTTTCAAAAATCAGAAAAGAAAGAGTCCCCTAAGGCTGAAAAGAAAGGGTTTCAGCCTCAGAAGCTGAGGGGTACTCAGTTCTCGAAGACCTATAAGGGCAAATCTCTATTTACCCCTGAACAGATAGCGGAATTCCGTAGAGATGGGAAATGCTTCAGGTGCGGTAAAGAGGGGCATGTGGCTGCCCAGTGCCCAGAAAAGCCTTCAACATCGAAGGGAAAAGAGGCAGAGAAGCCACGAGGACCGCAAAAGCCAATGGCGGGGGGAATTCCTGATATACTGGGTCATGTTTTGAACCCAGAAGAACGAGAATTGCTGCTATCATGGGGCAAAGTTAGAGACCAGCAAGTGCTAATTTTATTTGATCCAGGGGCTACTGATAATTTCATATCAGAGGATCTAGCCCTGAGGCTGGGAATAAAGACGGAAGAGCTAGGCAGGGCTTTGGATGCCGATCAAATGTTTTGTGGGAATCCTGTGCCAGTTACTCCCTTGATAGGGAAGCTCCGTCTTCATATTCAGAGTTATGTGGATCAGGAAGACTTCTTCATTTCTCCACTGAAACATTATGATGTAGTTTTGGGGATGCCTTGGTTTCACCGCAAGGCAGTGAAGTTGACTCTTCCTGAAAGAGTGCTGGAATTTGTACATAGGGGGAAAAATCAGCGTGTAATTGCCAGGAATAAAGGGGACACTATCCCCATTGTATCTGATGTTTCATGCGGTAAAGCAATAAAGTCTGCAATTTCTGCATACATGGTTTTTGTAAAAGAAAAAGAGAATGATATGCATGCTGAAATGAATGATGCAGACAAAGACAGGTTTCAGTTTCTGGTAAACTTTAAAGATTGCTTTTCTGATGTTTTGCCAGGGGAGTTACCCCCAGAGAGACCAGAAGATCATCAGATAGAGTTAATGCCTGGTAGTGAGCCACCAAACAGACCCCCTTATAGAGTCAGTGCGACTCAGAGAGAGGAGATTATGGCTCAGGTACAGGACTTGCTGTCCAAAGGGTTGATTCAGCCCAGCTCGTCTCCTTTTTGTTCCCCTGTACTGTTAGTACAGAAGAAAGATGGTTCATTCCGTATGTGCGTCGATTATCGCGCACTGAACAAAATGACCATCAAGAATAGATTCCCTATTCCGCGTATTGATGATGTCCTAGATCAGTTAAATGGAGCTTCAGTTTTCAGCAGGGTAGACTTGAAGAGTGGCTACCACCAAGTGAGGATACAGCCTCAGGATGTGCATAAGACAGCATTCCGCACAACATTCGGGTTGTATGAATACTTAGTGATGCCTTTTGGATTGACAAATGCTCCAGCCACATTCAACAGAATGATGGATCGCATCTTCCGGAAGTACAGGCATTTTACGGGTACCTTCTTTGATGATATCTTAGTTTTTTCTAAGACAGAGGAAGAGCACAGAGAACATCTTGCTATAGTGTTTCAAGAGTTGAGAAATCATCAGCTCTATGCAAACAGCAAGAAAAGTGAATTCTTCCTGGAAGAAATCCACTATCTGGGGCATATAATATCCAAGAATGGGATACAAATGGATCCAGCGAAGATCCGTGCCATTCAGGAATGGCCAGAGTTGAAAACTGTGCATGAAGTTCGAAGCTTTTTAGGCTTGTGTTCTTACTACAGAAGATTTATCAGACATTTTGCTGATATCGCGGCTCCATTACATGACCTTACTAAGAAAAATGCAGCCTTCACCTGGGGATTATCACAGAAGGAAGCATTCAATACACTCAAGGAAAAGTTGACTACAGAGCCTATTCTGGTAGTTCCGGATCTGTATCAGTCTTTTGATGTGGATTGCGATGCTTGTGGAGAATGTGTTGGGGCTGCGTTGCATCAGAATGGTCATGTAGTAGCCTATGAAAGCAGACGACTTCGGGATGCGGAAAGATATTTAGGAATCTATGAGAAAGAGTTATTGGCTGTAATTCATGCCATCCATACATGGAAACATTATCTTTTGGGTGCAGATTTTACTGTCAAAACAGATCACCAAAGTCTGAAATACTTTTTGACTCAGACCAAGCTTTCAGAGAAGCATATGAAATGGGCAAACATGCTGTCAATGTATCATTTTTAGATTGTCCATACCCCAGGAATTCGGAACAGAGTGGCAGATGCCTTGTCCCGAAGACCCCAGGTCAATAATGTAACTATTGCATATCATCAGGACCTGGAAGGCATGAGGGAACAATATGCTCATGATTCTGATTTTGGTGAAATTTTACAGCAGATGCAAGAAGGGCAATCCACCAGTCACTATTCCCTGAAAGATGGGTATTTAATGAAAGATGATTGCCTATGCATCACCCAGGAGATGAGGAAAAAGATTTTAGGGGAATGCCATGCACCTCCCTATGCTGGACATAGAGGAATTACAGCAACAACTCTAGCACTAGAGAGGTATTTCTTTTGGCGAGGAATGCGGAAAGATATACATCAGTTTGTTACTGAATGCCTTACGTGTCAGAAAATGAAATATGATAGACAGAAGACACCTGGCCTACTTATGCCTCGTCCCGTGCCTCAGGCACCATGGGAAAATATTACAATGGACTTTATTTTTGATTTGCCGAGATCAAAGTCAGGGAATGATGGGATTTGGACTATCATTGATAGATTCAGCAAGCAAGCTCATTTCATTCCGGTTCGCAAAACCATAAAGGCAGATCATATGGCTAAGCTGTTCATGGCACAGATCTTTAAACATCATGGTATGCCTAAGTCCATTGTTAGTGATCGAGATCCCAGAATGACCAGTCTATTCTGGAGAGCTTTATTTGATAACATGGGGACGAATCTGAATTTTTCTTCTTCTTTCCATCCCCAGACAGATGGTCAAAGTGAAGTAGCAAATTCTACCATTTTGGATATGCTGAAATGCTACGTGGGTGACCAAAGTTTAGACTGGGAAAAGTACCTACCGTTAGTAGAGTTTGCTTACAATAATACAGTACATAGCTCTACAGGGAAAGCCCCTTTTGAAGTCATATATGGGAAGGTGATTTTGCCACCTATACTAAGGACTAAAGATGAAATATTTGCAGCTGATCAGTTTGTAAGAGACCTCCAGACAGCTTACAGCAAAGTCCGGACAGCAATTGAAAGGTCCCAAGAGAAACATAAAAGAGCTGCAGATAAACATAGGAGACAGTTGGATCTCAAGGAAGGGGACTGGGTACTTTTAAGGTTTGAAAAAGCTAGGCTCCGCAAGTTTAAAGGCAAACAGAAAGTGTATGCAAAGTTATCTCCCAGATATTATGGCCCTTTCAGGGTTACAGAGAGAATAAATGAGGTTGCATACAGATTAGCATTGCCAGAGCATTGGAGGATTCACAATGCATTCCATGTGAGTCTTCTAAAGAAATTTCAGGGACCAGAGCCTACAGAACCAGTATCAGAAGATCCACCAGAAGTGGATGAGCTAGAGGAAGTCCTTCAGCCAGAGCAAATTGTGTACCATACTGTACGTAAAGGCCCTCAGGGTAAGGAATTTTGCAGGTATCTTGTAAAATTCAAGAATTATACGGCATTAGATGCCAAGTGGATGGACGAAGACATGTTATCCGATCATCCACAGCTTTTGGATGTTTACAAGGAAGCTTTTCAGTTGCGGTCAACTGAATAGAAGCCGAGGGGATGTCACCACAATGTAAATATCCTAAGTCAAAGTACAATTGACCATTTATTTGATCATAATTAAAGAGTTTTATATGTGTTAATTACGGTCAAAGAGTTATTTTAATGGTCAAAGGATTGACTACGGTCAAAGATACTTGACTCTAGTCAAGTAAACCTGACTACGGTCAGAGAGTGTTGACTTCGGTCAACAAGACTTGGTATGCGCCAAGAGGGGTTAACCCCGGTTAACCAAGATGTGCCAACCTCGGTTGGAGAGACTTGGCTATAATTAAGGCGCCTTGACCTTGGGTCGAAGCTCTTTAATTATAATCAAGAGTGTTGACTCCGGTCAACCAGAGAAAATATATATATATATATATATATATATATATATATATATATATATATATATATATATTTGTTTAGATGTGCACATGTGTTCAGTGGGGACGCCCACCGTGACTAGGATTAGTCCACAGTGTATTATTTGCATGCAAAGCGCTAACAATTAATGGGTACCATGGTGGTGCGCTTTAATTAATTGTTGCAGGTACTAGGAAGGATTATTTTTCCTAAGCGAAATGGGAGCCTGACAAGCATCCAGGAAGCGGTTCGTGTGACCGAGAGCTTTGAAGACTCCAGAATGGCCCTTAGAGGCTTGTAATAGGTTTTAGTCTAGATTTTAGACAAGTGGCATGTTGTCAATTTGAATGGGGCTTGAAGCTCTTGTAAAAAGAAGAATTCTTTTCATGTTTTGGAGAGACTTACGAGACAGCTTGAAGCTGAACTTCTGTAATAGATTTTCTGAAATGAATAAAGACCTTCGGGGGGGTCCAGCCCGACAAATTGTCCTGGGCCCTAGTGTATGTCCAGAGAGAGGGAGTGAGGGAGAGCCTTTGGAGAGCTAATCTCCGTCGTAGAAATAAAGCCAAAGCTGTTTCGTCAATTACGGTTGTAACTACCATGCTCTGGGTGATGCTGCCGGCATCTGTCACGATTTCGATCACTGCAGGGAGAGTCGCAGGATCCGCCACAGCCACACGGACTCGGGGGGCTCTTGCCATAGTCACCGCATCGGCGAAAGTGTCGTGCATAACCCAGCCAAAGTGGGAGCCCAGGTCCCTGACAATCGGCCGCAGCTCAGTAGCAAGACCTGGAAAAACTAGCGTCACTGGATGGCGAGGTATACGGAACCGAACATCAAAATCCGCTGCGCTAAATCCACGGTACCACGGGACTATCATAATAATCTTTCTATCCACCGACGTGGGGGAGCCAGCAATCAGGTTGCTCGCAGCTTTCGCATTGGAGAGTTTGAGCCAGAAGATGCCCCTTCCCATAAGGGCCACCTCCTCGATATGGCCGTCCTCTAGCATGAGAGTGGACTGGAGCCAGTCCCTGATGGCTGATCTGGAGGGGGAATGTCCAATGACTCTGCCATAAACAGAGGTAAGGGCAAAGTCATTGGCAACCTCCTGAACCCGAGATGATTGTTGCTCTGTCAGGATGACACGTCAGGATGACACGGTAGGCATCTGGAGTCCGACTGGGCCTCCGGTTTCGGGCAAGGAGCCGCCATACCGCCAAGACAAACTGCGAGGCTTCCGATGAAGAAGAGGCAACCACCCAGAAAAAGGGGGGATAGATGTGGGAGGGTGGAGCCTGGGTGTGAAGAAGACGGGTGCGGAGGCGAAAAGAGGGAAGGATGGAGGGCGGAGGGCAGAGGAAACGGGGCGGGAGGCCGGGAGGCAGAGGTGGTGCGGTGTGGAGTGAGGACGGAGAGCGGGTGAGGTGAGGAGGCGGGAGTGGGGGAGAGGCGGAGCGGGGCGGGAGGAGGCGGGGTGGAGGGGCGGGGCGGAGCGAAAGGGCGGGAGGGGCGGGGGCGGAAGGGCGGGGTGGAAGGGGTGGGGGTGGAGCGGAAGGGCGGAGGGGCGGGCAGGGGCGGAGGGGCGGGGGGGTGAAGCAGGGGGGTGGGGGAGGAGCGGAGTGGGCAGCGGGGACGGTGGAGCGAGGGGGCGGGGGGGGTGAGGCGGAGCGGCGAGGGGGGGGTGGGCATAGCGAGGGGGGGGCGGTGTGAAGCGAGGGTGAGGCGGAGGGGCGAGGGGGTGAGGGAGTGGAGAGGCGAGGGGTGAGGCGGAGAGGCGAGGGGCGAGGGGTGAGGGCGGAGGGGGACGAGGGGGGGAGAGCGGAAGGCGAGGGGGGGCGCGGCGGCAGCGGCGAGATGAGGCGGCGGATGAGGGGGGGTGAGGGCGGAGAGGCAGGGGGTGGGGGTGGTCGAGACGAGGAGGAGCTAAGGGGGAGGTAGAAGTTGCGGGAGGGGAGGGGAGGCTCGCAGGAGCACATACATTTGCCATGCCAAAGATTGGGATGAGTCTATCAGGGCATTTGTGAAGGAGGCCAAGATTTGGGAGAGGCGTGATAAGGTTAGTAAAGCTGAAGTCTCGGATTTGGTATCTATTTGCTTGGCGTTGAGGGCTGCTCTTGAGATGATTCAAGATGATGAGATCTCTACCACTTCGCTCTTTGAAGTTGAGGCTGTTATCCAAGTAAGGGAAATGGAAGAGGCTGAACGTGCAAGAATTTATAGAAGGCAGACTTGGCTTGAGCTCGGGGATTGTCCCTCGAAATTCTCTTTCCAGTGTGTGAAACGTAAGCACCAGAGAGAGGATTGACAGAGTTTTAAATCCCCAGGGTTCAGCTAGTTACAGATTTTTGGAATATTTCTGACGTATTTAAATCCCAGCTTAGTGCTATTGTTGGTATGCAGGCCATCCAGGATTGGGAATGGGGGAAGGCTATGGACTTTACATTGCGAGTCTGGAGTGTCGGATTTCAGACTCCCAAAGGGCTCTGTTGGCAAGACCTTTCACACACGAAGAATTGTAGGATGCCTTGAGGAGAATGAAGAAGGACCGAGGCCCCCGGGCCTAGATGGACTGACTACTGAAATCTTTCTGAAATTTTGGGACATATTGGGGAATGACTTGGTTGAGATGCTTAATGCTGCGGTTAGGAGAGGCTATCTGTCACAGGATGTAAATGCTGGCTTAATGAAGCTTTTAAGCGAAGCTATTGGATAGTGGTGGACGGTTGTTTCGGGCATTCCTTTGGGCGGAGGATGGGGGTAAAAGGAAGCTGCATTATGTACCATGGGAGGTGCTGAAGGCCTCCAAATTGCAAGGTGGCTTTGGATTACCAGATATCGGGGTGAAGAGTCTTGGGAAGTGGCTCCCCAGATTATTCTTAGAGAAGGCTCCGTGGGTGGGGTTGGTGAAATGGTTTATTATGTGTGGAAAGGGAGTAGAGTTGGCTTGTGGTACTGGTATGACAAGCTGGTATCAAATTGTCCTTTGAAAAGTACTGGATCTGATATGGTGGCCTGGCTTGTTTCAGCATGGAAAATGTGTTTTGGCAAGCTCACCTGGAAAGGGCGTGAAGTCTGTGCTAAGGTATATGGTGGAGCAGGGCCATTTCACCAATAGATATCCCATTTGCTGATCTGGACTGGCGTACAGCCTGGAATATTTGCCAGAAAGATGTGGGGACATGGGCTCAAATTTGGGATGCCTCGAGGGGGAATTAGTTAGATCTGCCCTCAATCCAAGAGAAGTTTTCGTTGAATGCAAGGGAGGTATCCCTTATACAGACTATGGTGAATCGGGTGCCTGAAGCTTGGCCTACAAATTGTATTGAATCGAAAGGTTGGAGGGCTAACCGATGGTACTTCGTGAAAACAAGACTGAAGAAGGTTATGGCCAGAACTCTGTGTAGGATTGATTTTGAATACACGAGTATTAGAAATATAAGTTTAACTTAATTCCATTAACAAATAAGTACAAAGGTAAATAAATATAATTATACATATATAGAACCAGACGATTGTGTATTAAAGAGAGTGAGTGATGCAAAAAGTTGGGATGATGCGTGGTGATTGCCCATCCACGTGAACGATGGATTCATTTAGGTTTCACATCGTCGTGATATGATTGGGCCAGAGACGTCTTCGTGGTTGAGGCGAAGTTTAATTTGGGAACAAGGAGAGAAATAGAGCTCGCGCAAGTGGTGGCAATGTTGGATGCAAAGGCAATAGGGCCATTGGGTGGCCATGAACCATCTCCGAAGGCTTTCCTCACCGGGTAGTTCATATTCCATCGTAGTTAGTTCCACCAGCTCCTCTCTCACCTCAGTTAGCTCCCTTGCCGCGTTGAGCAACCTACTCATTGCCTGCCTTAATGCCGCCTCGTGCACTCTCCCCCCCTCCATCCCATTCCATAGGCCCAATAAAGTCTCTTGCCAGGATCTAAAGTTCTCCCATAGGGAGATTGAATAAGGGTCCAAAGTGTCATCATCGAATGGCGTCTTTTTCACCAAAAGCTTTGCATACATTCTCTGTTGCCTCCAGATGGTTGCCTCCTTCGGTTCTGGATTTGACTCTTGCAACAGACGGTCTAAGCGTCTCCTCATATGTACCGTCTCCACCATTTCAGGCACTGTCGTCTGTTGGCAATCTGGAAGGGTGACCAGCTTTGTGAGTTCCCACATCTCCTTGATGGCTGGTTCGAGCACCTCTGCAGCTGCGCTTGCTAGGTCTGCTGTAGCCTCTTGGAACTGCTCCCAGGCTTGCTCTAAGCCCTTTGCATCATTGAACTCCACTTTCTTCTCAAAGTGCCAAACTAGGTCTTGGAATTTTCCACGGGACCATACGATTTTTCCTGGCCTGTCTTGTATTACAGTTGGCATCCATCTCTCTTGTTCTTTCTCAACATGGTCCTTTCTTTTTTGTGCCTTGCGGCGTAGCTTCGGTGCTTCAGAAGGGGAGACAAGTTTGATCAGCTCCTCCATCTTGCTTCTTAATACGTGATCCTCGGTGTCGTGCCACTCCATGGGGTCTCTGGGTTCCAGAATATAATCAGGGGAATGGAGTTTTCTGTGCATGGCCACCAGGGTGCGCTTTTGGGCGTCCTGCACCTCAATTGCGATCTGCCTCATTTTCTCGTTTTGTAAGGTTTCCTCCCACCGTGTCTCGTGCCATTCGTTCCACCAAGTGTCGACAATTGCTTCAAAAGTCTGCTTCCTAGACTCGTCCATAGCCTTCCACCAAGTCTTGACAATTGCAGGCGCCGGTGAAGTGTCAAATGCCATCGTTCTGTGACTTTTGACAATTGGCCTAAAAGTCTGCTCCCTTGAAGTGCTTCGCACAATTGCGTTGTCAAATCCCACGGAAAATGCATTGTTTTGGACAACCTCAAAAGACAGCTCCTTGCCTTGGGTCGCAAGCCAGGTGTCCACATTTGCGTGCCTCACCGCATCAAGCGTCTCCTCAAGCGACAGACTATACTCCTCATACATCTTCCCCAGACCCTCCTTCAACATCCTCCTCTTTGCCATCGGCTTCCTCTCCTCTCTCAACTTACCTTCTTCCCCTTCCCTAGCTATCTCTTCCCAACGACGCCTCACCCATCTCCACTCTACCCTTTCCATACCTCTCTCATCATCCACACCCGTCTTCCCCCCATAAACCTTCTCCCAAGTACATGACCTATCGTACAGCTCCCACAACCTACTCACTCGAACCTCGTGTAGTAGCAGCTCCTTCAGCTCCCTTAAGCCTTGTAGTTTGGAGCATAACTCCGCTACCGCCACTGCCCTGCAGCTTGAAACCCGAAGTTTCTCCAAGGACGATGGCAGTTCAATGTAGGTCAATGGAGGTGGCCACCTCAAATCCTTCCAAGATGCACCCAGTGGAAAAGGACCCATGGGTCTCCCTCCAGACAACAAAATATCTACCGTGTCCAAACTGAGTTTCCGTATGTTCACACAAACCCTTAGATCCGGTAACCTGCTCATGGGGCACTCCCATAGCTGCAAGGTCTCCAAACGTGTAGATCTCTCCACAACTTCCATCACACTCTCAGGCACATTCCCCCATTTCTCCAAGCTCAGGCATGCAGCGTCGCTTGACATACTAAGGTAAGTCTCGCCTATCAATCCTTCCACCTTCAGCAACCGCGGACAAAACCATTTCGTTAATGTGAATAAACGAGTTGCCCCGCTCAAGTGAACGCAGCTCAACTGATTGCAGTGCCGTAGATTAAGGACTTGCAAGTTTCCCGAGCTACCCAAATTCAGCTCCTCTACACTGTCCATGTATGCCAAACAAACAGACCTCAGCTGCTCGCACCCTCTCAAACTCACCTTCTGGACCATTTCGCACTTTGAGACAGTCACGCATCTTAAACTCTTAGAAGCTGGCATCTTCATTTTCTCAAGACTGCTGCACAGTGAGATACTCAACCAAGACAAGCTATCCAACCCCTCCAAACTCAAATTTCTCAATGGGCACATACATATCTCTAGGCTCAGCAAGGAGGCCAAACCCTGCAAATCCAGTTCCTCCAAGTTTTCGCAGCTCCTTAGACTCAGCAGCTCCAATTTATGGAACCTGGGGGACAACTGCAGGCTTCTGAACTTTCCTTTCAGGAAGCCGATGCGTTCTATGTGCTCAGCCAGCCTTCGGAACTTGCAGGTTGGAACTTGCTCCACACCTCTTTCGAAAACAAATCTAGGAAGGTCAGGCTCTAGGCAAGCCTTCCTGTATGCCATTTCCCGGTAAAGCTCGTGGACGCGAATATAATCATCATCCTTGCTCCAATGCTCTATGAGCGCCTTGGTCTTCAATGCACGTAGCTGTGGTGCACCCAAAAACCCACTCACAAGTCAGGACATTTCATTGCCAGCGTAAAGTAAATCATTGCAACAAAATATATATTCGCGAATCGCTACTGCAATAAGCAACAAAATTCAACCAAACGATTGGTGTTCCAACATACACAGCTTTTCAGATCGTCCTTGGAGTTTCCCTCGTACATAGTGTCGCTCAGCCACTCACACACTTTGCCCACCGTCCCTAATTCGTCCGGAGTGTACAAAGCCACGTCCAAAAATATATCTCTGTATTCTGCACGGGGCAATCTACCATAGCTTTCTTCAATGCCACGGAAAAGTTTGTGCTGGAAATCGGTACAGAAATGAAGATCCAATTTATTAGCGTCCCACTGCGAAGTATCGCTTTCCAATTGACCAGCAAAGACCTTAAGAGCTAACGGGTGAAAATGGTAGCCGCTGTCTTCTTGGAAGCGACAGTGCTCCATGACTTTGTCGAGAATCTCATTTTGGCGCTTGGTGAGATCCCATCTTGGCGAAAAACTCTTCACTTGAAGAACCATTTTCTTGGCTTCCTCTCGTGTCAAACTAGGAGTAGCCACACACCGACGAATGCCAAGGTATGTCGAAAGAACGTCTCGACTCCTTGCAGTCACCAACACCATACTTTCTGGATCAAACTGCAATGCGAGAATTTTTCTAGCCACCTCTATCGAATCGGTATCAATATTGTCTGAAACATTATCCAACGCCAAGAACACCCTTTGCTTAGGGATTCGATCGTGCAGAAGCTTGTAGGCCTGCAAAAAGCGAAAACAAAACAGGTAAGCTTAAGGGAAAAACATTCGTCACTTAACCCTTGTGAAGAATTTAAAGCCCTTACCTGCTCCTTCGTATTTATATGTCTACTCAGAAAATCCTCGTTTGCTCCAGTGAGCTCCTTCAAAAGCTTGTGCAGTAGCATAAGAACACTACTGTCCGTACTGCCAAATTCTGCGTGACACACTCTGCCACATAACTTCCCAAACAAGCGATCGCGCAAACACATGCACAGTGTCGATTTGCCTCTTCCGCCAATACCATAAACACCGATCCGCTTTCCGTTCGTGTCTTGATCGACAGTGGTCGATGTGAAATTCTGTAGAATATCCTGTAAACAGGATTCCAGATCCGGTGAGCACATTGAACATTCCATTTCGGTATGTTCCTAATCTAACGAAATTCGGACTGATTTTGACAAAGGGTCAACACAGTATCACAAATACTAAAGATCGAGATGACGCTGACCTCACAAAGTCGATCCATGCCCTGCAAATCAGATAGATCCGAGGTGGTGTCTGGAGGAATTATCCGCGAGATAGTTTGGACAATTTCTTTTCTCAAGTTCACATCGCCATCAAACTTGCTAGACACCAAGGCATTTATGGGATCCAATGCATTAATAGCTGCTTGCCACTTTTCCAGGACCTTTGCACCCAGAGATTCGTCCTTATCAGCCAATTTTTGCCACGGTATTCGCCAATCATCCTTGAAAGCTTCCGGCAATAGTTTGTAAAGTACCGGAAGGATCATCATTTGTGACTTTTGAGCTTCATTCTGACATTTCTTTGCTTCGACAAAAGCAGCCAATTCGATCATTGGCCATTTGGATTCAAAGAATTCCCTGGATAAAAGAAGAACAGCAATCCGGCACTGTCTACAAGCCTTGTCGATAAGCTCGGGAACGTTTGCTCCTTTCTCTAGACTGTCTGGGCGCTTGTCAAAGAATGGATTATACCCGTAACTTAACAAATCTTCGCACAGCTGCTCAACGAAGTCTTTCTGTTTGCCACTGTGGCTGAGAAAGATGGTATGTTTTGGTAACAACTCAGGCTCCGGCCTGGAGAGCATGAAGCGGACCGTGAATCGATATCTGTTCATAAACGAAAAGCAGGAAAACGGGCTAATTCTGATGAGAAGACAGGAAAGCTATGTTTGACGTACACTGGAGGAGCTCGAGAAGTAGATGCAGGCCACGCCAACATGCTGTTGCTTCTGCGGAAGTGGAAGGGGAAAGAATTGGCAGTGGCACGACTGAAATGAAGCTGTCGGAAGGGTGAAGGCACTTTTTGGCCTGCCCTGTCCGGGTAGCCTTAGAGGCTATTCGCCCCCTGGCATAACAAAGCATGGCATGGCAATCGTGCCTACGACGAAGCTGCTGGCCATTCCCCGCAAATACGACGAAGCTGCTGGCCATTCCCCGCAAATACGACGAAGCTGCTGGCCATTCCCTGCAAATGCTCCTGATGTGCCGCTGACTGAAGCGACTGCCCAGAGATGAATCAGAGCCTTAGATTCACTCCCAGCCCCGATTTGCCCGGATATGCCTCCATCAGTGCTCCAATTTGCCAAGGTTTGGCATCGCAATTATAGGGAACATGGCAGGCGTTGGCAAAAGAAGCAAATTTGCCTCCTTTGCCACATGCGGAAGGGCCTCTTATTAGCAAAGAGGCAGTTTCCGGAAAGCCAAAAAGAGGAGTGTATTCAAGGGGTACATGGATATCGGGGGCTTCAGTGCTTCACCCTCTCTGGGTACCCCGTGGGCATGCCCAACGCTCATGGACGCACACGATTGCCTCCCCACAGCTCGCCGCCCATGGTTCAGATGCATTTATTGCATCTTGGACGCCCGCAGTGTGTAAACACCCACCAAGAGAGAGTTTCTGGAAAGCCACATATAAGCGGATGGGTGAAGCACCCAATATCCATGTCCCCCTTGAATACAGTCCTCCTTCCGAGAGTGTTGTTTTCACAACAGGGCGGACATTTATGTTGCAAGGGATAGTCACCAAATACATTTATGATAATATATTCAATGCAAAGTCACCAAATGAGGCTTGGTTGGTTGGTTGAAACATGGGGTCACAAAAAGGTGGTCTTGGGTTCGATTCTTGAGTGCAAGATTTGATTGGCTCCATGAAGGCGGACGCTCTCTTGAGCACCACGACGAGTCCACCCAAGAATTCTTGCATGCTCTGGCGTGATTGGGATTACACGTCATTTTTATTCCTCCCGTGGGCAAATGAGTGTGAAGGCATTGAATGACCAACATGCATTTTGATTGGGGCTCACACTGTCCGGCTATTTGTGGGCAAATGGGTGTGAAACTCCCCTTAAGCGAAGGCGATTCAACAAGAAGCGAAAATAGTCAACTTTTATTTTCAAAAATTCTCCATTTTTTATTGATCCACATGCTATTTTAGGCCCTCCCTTCTCTCTCTCTCTCTCTCTCTCTCTCTCTGTCTCCCTCATCGCAAATCTCTGCCCTCTTTCGCTATTTGGATCTCGGGCAGGCCTTATAAATGATTTGTTATCATTCACCTTGTTTATTACATAAATAGTCCATGGTCTAGACCAACTCTATAGGCATATTTTGATTGTGACAAGAGCCACATGTCATGATTCTAATAGGGGGCTTTGGATACAAAACATTCAGAAGATTCCATTATTTCATGTGACATGTGACAACTCAACTCCTCGAAAGAGGTATTCCTTGTAGTCTCGATGTACTTGAGTTGATGCTAGTACACTAACGATCATAGCATTTCAATGGAGCTCTTCGAAATCAAAGTAATGGTGAAACTAATGGATTGTTGGAAAGGTCATCTCCCCATCGCTAAGCCCCCATATGAGGTGAGCATGGGGGGGTGAACCTGGGTCTTGAGAGAGTGACACATGGGCAGGGTTATGTTTGCCATGTGGGTAGGAATCAAAGAGTAAAGAAAAGTGCGGTACGTGGAGGAGCCATGGTGGCTGCAACAAATGGAGCTCATGGCTTTAAAGTTGGCTATGGATGTTTAGCCTGGACCTGGCTTGGCAGAGGTAGATTTGGAGTAGCACCAGATGGCGGAGTATACCCAGGAGATAGAGGACTAAGAGGTGAACCTATTGGCAGTGCTTGTGGGCAGGAAATTGACCTGCATCAAGGCCCTAGAACTAGGTTGACAACAGAGGAGAATACCTTGGTGGACAGGCTGGTTGGGCTTGATATAGTCAACCAACCAGGCCTGATTAGAGGGCTGAACAAATTCGACAGCCAGCAAGTTTTGGCAGTAGCAGGAGCAGCATGACATTGACCCTCAGGCCTACATCCAGGATGCAGAGGAGACCCAGAGGTGCTGCAGATTGAGAGCTCATCTAAGGGTTGGAACCTAGGTTGTCTTGTAGGGCAGCAAGGTGCTGAATCTTTGGATGGACAGTCTACATACACTCGACGTGGAGCACGTGGGCTCGAGTCTAGAGATATCCGGCAAATAGTAGTAGTACCTTATGGTAAGATCAAAGGACCACGCTCTGGTGGGACTTTGGATCTATCTCGCTTTTATTGTGTCCATAGTTTTGGATGGAAATATAAGTTTTTGGTAGCTTCTATATCTAGCAGGTTCATTGTCTATTGATGAGTCCGCGCATCTACTTGATGCACATTAAGTAAAGAAGTTCGTGATTCCACTCCCCCCACACACATTGTGTGAGCTCTTGGGCTATTCTATCAGTCTTCCACTATGCATACCCTCTGTTGGTCGATTTCTAACATGGATCTTGTATGTAAGCTGTTGATGTGTCACCCCCTTCGGTGGACATTAATTGAATTATCTTCCGATAGTGGCATAGGAGAGGGGGGGGGCATGGGGTGTGTTGGGGGGGGGGGGATGGCACTTTTGATGGGAGGTACCATAACTAATGGGTATGACCTAGCTGGCAAAAGAGGTAGGGTTTACTGGAAAAACTTGTCAAGGGAGGGATACCCCCTGGGGATGTATAACTAGAGAGAATGTTAGAATAGGATCCTTCATGTATGTCCCAATGTTATCAGCAGTTTTGGTTCGTGAACCATATAAAATGATGCGAGCAAAGGTTCCTAGATTCATGAATATGTGATGACGTATAACTTATCACACTCGCATAGCCATTATCAGGATCCGCAGCAAGTATTCCAATTAGAACATAATTCATTGATTCTGTTGTGATGAATGAGTCGCGCGATAGAAGCTAGATGCTAGTGGAGAACTTGAGGGTGTAGAAAGAGATGGATATGCGAGTTTACCATAAAACTGGTACTTTCATTTCTTTGGCAACATCCGGCAAGGATATCGCCTTCTATATCCAGAAAATTGTATGCTTTGAAAAGGGCTTGTACAGTTTGGGAAGAGACTCTTGTTGAATCCTTGTTTGTGTCGAAAAGTTGTGATGCTAGAGAAGGTAGAATAGTGGTGTAGAGGAGAAGATTAGTGATTGGATGAGAGTAAGAAGAATAGCAGGTGATTGGATGGAGGAGATAGAGTGAATGTGATGATGACATGTGGACCTAGGAGTGGATCAAGGATAAGGCCTTGAGGCTATAAAACAATGTACTTGAACATTGGAATTGAGTTGATTTCGTGTGCCCATCTTCTCCCTCTCTCTCATGGAGCTCCTTGTTTGCTTTGAATTGGAGAGTATTCAATAAGATTAGGATTGTGGATTCATTTGAAGATTAGAGGCCACTCAATGACTCTATGGATTGTAGCTTCATGAAGGAAGTAAGTGCATATTTTTAGTAAAGAATACTGCAAGAACGAAGTCCAAGAATGGAATTGCTACTCAAGATATAAGGAAAGTTCTTTTATTAGAAGGGACAACTGTTGGAATCAACAATCTCAAGGACTTGATACCAAAGATAAGTTTTTGGCATGGTACAATTACAGTGCTGTAATTTTGGTTACAATTTCTGCCAAGTAGCTATGGCGAAGAAGAATGAGAATACTATGATTCAAAAGAAGATGGGGGCAATGTTTTTTGTGAAAGACCACAACAAGAAGGCACATGTGTTGTAGTAGCACATAATGAAGAAAAGAGCAGTACATTTGGTGACCCGTGCTTGTAAGGGTGTCGATGGCTTCCTCAACAAATGAAGAAGAGATTGTAAAGGTCTCAACTCTACACAAGTAGCAACAAGAAAGAAAAGAGAATGCAACAAACAGGGTCAGTGCAATATACAAGGCAGCACAATGCCCTCAACAACAAAGCCAAAATGCCGCTTACTTCCAGCAACAAATGCAATAGGTTTTGGGGACAAGCTCTCTCTCAAGCTGAGCCTACATGGCTCTGAGAAAAACAATGAGCAGCTTCCCAATCAAGGAAAAACAGACACAATGGGAAACTGCAACAAGTCACAATCTTATCCATAAGACACATTACCTACCACGTCTCAACACTGACGCATCAACGTGCCTAGTCAGCACACAATTATCTCTTGCTAAGAACAGCCTTGTATGCAACATGTGAACACTCTCTAGCACAACATCGTGATCACTTTTCTTGATGAGAAACTTTGACAAACCATAACTTTTGATCCATAAAGAATTTTGAAGAGGTGCAAAGAGGAAACATGATCAACAAATCATGCTCTACGCACTGAGCACATCATATTTGTATTGTAACTTTACTATAGGCCAAAATCATCCAAAACATCGCTTCAATTCTAAATGTTGCAATAAGGTTGCCTTAGGCACCGATGATGTTGCCAAGGAAGCTAAGAAGCAATGTAATTGAGTGACATCCTATCTTATGAGGATGATCCCACAAAAGTATGGAAATCCCCACATCCTAGTGACACCACAAGATAATGAGTCTGATAGGGGACTAAGCGGGTGGAAATCATCATCTCACACTACACCTTTGATGACATAGGTATTCGGTTATGATTGGCCTAGCATCAAGGGGGGTGTCAAAATATGTGATGCTAGAGAAGGTAGAAGAGTGGTGTAGAGGAGAAAATTCATGATTGGATTAAAGCAAGAAAATTCGAAGGTGATTGGATGGAGGCGATAGAGTGAATGTCAAATTTGATTATGGTAGACTTTATATTATTATAAAGATTTGGTTTGTTCCAAAGTGGTGTTGTGTTCCCATGTTACAATTCAATAACTAAATTTTGAGCTGCGATGGAGATTGTTAGTATCTATTGTGATAGAGATTGTGAGTGTATTTGTGTGCCTTGTTTATCTAATGTGATTGGTAAATCTTGATATATTTTACATTTATCTCACGTGTTCTCATTGCCATGCAGGTGCCCAATCATATATGATCATTATCTAGAATAGGAGCACTCGACCAACCCATTAAAGATAAACTTTTCGCATCTGAACTAGATAAAATTGAACAAAGAGGAGAATCAAAGTTGAGCTGGAAGCAAAAATGAAAGCTAACCTGAAATCCAAATTGAAAACAAAAGCTGACAAGAGAGGGGCACACTCTTTCATATTATCAAAAACTAGATGCGAAGTGTGTCGCCTCTCGCCATATATCACGTATTGAGTTTGTTTATTTTGTTTTACAACTTTTTGACTTTTCTTACTTAATTTTTAAAATTGTATTATTTTGTGGTTTTTTGAAAGGGTAGGAGTTTCTTATTTGTGAATTGAATATGCATAGTTACATATTTACAACACATTCCTACAAACTCATGACTTTACATAACTAGTTCTCTATTCTTTTAGGGTCAATGCACAATCAGGTGTAGCAGGAGAAGTTTTGGGGCCCCAACGTGACGTGTTGGTCGATGATATTTTAAATTTGGGGTAGACTAGTGCTCCTGTCAAAATTTTTCTTGGCATAATGATTGCCTTACTGGCATAATAATGAGACACAATATGTCAAAACTTGCTATTTTGAACACTGCAGAGCTCGATGCATGTCACTACACGAGCAGTTTTGCCCTCCTTCGTGCAATCTTTGTGATGCATCTTTACGCATCAGTTTTGCCCTCCTTAGTGCAATCTTTGTGATGCATCTTTACGCATAGTCTGTCCTGTCATCTACTTGTAGCTCACCACCTGTCATCTACCCACATCTCGCCACCTGTCATCTATGCACAGCTCACCACCTGTCATCTATGTGCAGCTCTCCCGTGCTGATCTAGATTTGCGACCACCGTGCTGACATTGGCTTGATGCGACCACCATGTTGGTTCTTGGAGGTGGCTTGAGACCCACATTGGAATCCCACAATTGATCATATATTTCTCATTGAGTTTAAAACAAGTGGTTAAAAGTTAATCTTAAATGTACGTCCTTGTGCAACCACTGTGTTGGTTCTGTTTTAGTGCGGGTTGTAGTCAATCCTAAACCAAAGAAAATTTATTTCCTTGCAACCATAGTGCTGGTTCTATTTTAGTGCGATGGTTGCACAATGTTAAACATTTTCCTTTGTGCAGTCTTTGTGTTGCATTTTTGTGCATTAGGCTATCCACAATTTGTCCTGCCATCTACCGTAGCTCACCACATGTCATGCACGTGCACCTTCCTACACTAATCTAGATTTGTAAGCACCGCACTGACATTGGCTTGTTGTTTCTTGGAGTTATTTTAGGTGGCTACTCGTAATTAACCAAAGAAAATGTATATACTTTAATTTTTGTGCACAAAAAAGGAAATTGTATTAAGAAGAAACAAAGAAAAGAAATTACAACGATCTTCGCAAGTAACTAGGCTCTGCAAAGAGTCGAATATGCCATTGCAAAAACTATGTTCTTCCTACTAATATGACATAAAATCCTCAAAAAGTCCTACCTAACATCCTGACAAAGTCTATACAAAACAGGGACATGCTTGAAAACCACATCATTTCTAATGAGCCAAATCTTATGGACTATGATTGCATGGAGAGTTTGCTCTTGTATGGAAATGTGTATGGAGTTATGTATTTACCTTAATTAGCTAGGTTCCCCTTTCATGTCAGTGCGGCCTCCAGTGGCTTGCAACATATGTATATCCTTGTGCAACCACCACACTAGTTCTTGAAGCCAAGGAAAATGTATTAGGATCTAGATAGCAATGCGTTTGAGAGATTATCGCTTTGGAAGAGTGCTTTTCACCTTCGGTTTGAATGAGTATATAGCTTGACCTTTAAAATCATCCTCATGTGAAGTATTTTCCCTCTCCATAAATATACCCCCTTTTTTCTTATTCCATAATTTTTCTTGTGCTTTTTGACACGTCTATTTTTCCCACGCCTCTTTGGATCACGATTCCTCTTGCAATGCTTGTTATCATCAATTTTTGTGTTTGCAGGTCTATGCCTAATTTCTAGCCGTGCAATAATCTCTTTGCACACTATTTGGAAGGCACAAGAGACATCATGGGGTAGGACAAGTTGGGCATATTATGGCAAAGGAGAAGACTCAAACCAAGGAAAATGTATTTCCTTCACACTAGAACCAGCCCAAAAATTAAAGTAAACTAATTTAACTACTTGGAAAGACAACAATGTCAACCACTGGGCTAGTTATCAATTATTTCGGTTGCAAAATATAGTTTTGTTTTCAAATTTTGTAATTAGGCAATAACAAAACTCAATTTAGGACAATCACATTAATCAAGTGGAATTATATATTGTTGTTAAAACCACTGGGCTGGGGTTTGGATGATGATCTCATAAACTAAACTAATTTAACTACTTGGAAAACAACACCACTGGGCTGGTCATCAATTGTCACCATGCTAGCATTCAATAGGCAGGAAATGGAGACTTATAATAACGATGGAGTGGAGAGAAAAATGATGGTGTGGTCAAGATTAAGCAGAGCTCAATTAGGATTAAGTGAGATGACTAAATCGACCATCTAATCAACAAAGTTTGCAACTCTCTTAAGCCACCGTGGTGATTGGAGGCCCGGTGGTGCCATCCAAATAATCATGGGCCATCTTAATAAGCCACCTTAAATTAATCAAAATTTGAGCCAACGTGATGACTGGAGACCCGTTGGTGCCATCTAAATAATCATGACCCATCTTATACTAATCAAAATCAGAAGCCATATTAAATTAATAAGCCACCTTAAATTAATCAAAATCTGAGCCATCGCGGTGACTGGAGGCCCGGTGGTGCCATCCAAAT